>NC_061515.1:30720000-30742500 GCF_022379125.1 Scophthalmus maximus
TTCAATAATTAATCATAAATATAAAATATTGATACCCCACTGTAAAATACATCATGTTGAAGCTTGGGGAGTGATTTTTTTTTTTAAATTTCCATTTAAAAACATCAACCTGTCAACCATTATCAGCCGTCGCCTCCTGAATCTCTGAACAGGTCAAACTGATCAGCAAAGCAATGAACACTGATAAACATTTGATCAATAATGAATCGTTAAACTGCAGTTACAGTTTGAGTCGTTTTACCTGAACACCGTATCACATCTTCCTCTTCTGTGCAAATATAATTTGTCTGTAGAACTGCTTCTTTGCCTCGTAGTGACCGTCTGTGCGTCTCTTCCAGTCGTCCTGCAGGCCTGCAGCTTGGTCCTCTACCCCATCAAGTTCATCGAGAGCATCAACCTGAGGATCTACCACGAGTTCAACTGGGGCTACGGCCTGGCCTGGGGCGGGACCATCTTCTCCTTCGGCGGCGGGATCCTGTACTGCCTCAATCCCAAGAACTACGAGGAGTACTATTAGGTCACGTTCAGGCTGGAGGCTCTGCAGGTTACGGGCGGGGAGAGGTGTTGAGGGGGTGGGCTGTGGGGCTGGGGTGTGTGTGTGTACAGTATGTGTGTGTGGCAGGGGAGGTTCCTTTGAAAAGCTCAGTTCCCAGGAACTGTAAGGAATACTGCGCTCTGGATGGGAGGACGCTGGAGCAATCAGGAGATTCTTTGGACGGAAGAGTGAGAGCTGAGACTGATGGCTATCTGAACTGGCAGCCCCCCTTCAGCAGGCCCGTCCAGGGCAGGGGCTGGGGAAGGGGTTCTGGTTTGGGTCTCGCTGGTTCACTCCCAGGACTTGTGACGCGCCTGGGACACGCTGGCAACCATCGTCCTCGTGAGCAAGAACGACAAGAACTGCTGGTACCCGACCCATCGACTCGGTTACTTAGGAAACACGATGTCAGACCGAGAGGCGTTCACCGCACGTCTACACGCATGCACCTGTAAACATCACATCCTTCTCTGCATCATCATCATCATCAGTAGCACTTAAGCATTGTGGCATTTAGTTTTTCCCAAACTTTCACAAGGACGTGGAAGAGGATCAGTCGCCACAGTTTGCCCTTCGTGAGACGGATAGATTTCTCTTGTGGGGAGGAGGTGAGACGGGGGAATAAAATGAAGACGCACGATCGATATTCCTGTTCTCGAGCCACTTGTCTGTTACCGTGGCAACACGCGGGGGTGCGCTCACGCGCGGTCATGATGGATAGGCCGCGGTTCGGAGGGGTGAGACGGGGCTGGACTCCGAGGGTTGGCAGATTCCCAGTTCCCTGTCGTAGGCACCGTGACGTCCGGAGCAGCCGTCCTCCTCTTGGTTCCTGCGGGATGGGAATGTCCGCCGTGCTGCGGTACAGCCACAGGAAGACAGAGGAAGGATTTGTGACTACTCTATTTGTCCCATTCCATGAACTTCCACAAGTGGAGGCGGAGAGGAAGTGTGGGTCCTAAACCAACCGTACTCCAGAGCGTCGCAGTGGATTCAGAAGATTAGTTTTTGGTGAAGCTTCTTAATTGAATTTAAACCGTGTTTAAACTCAATTCCACTGGGTTCGGCTCTAATCAGCTGAACCCAGTCGGTCGCCATGGAGCCAGTGTAATTCCTGGATGTGGAAACAGCAAATATTATAACGTCTGTGCTGATTTTAGAATTTTGCGATCTAGGTGATAGAGCAGAGGAAACGTCATTGTGTCTCAGCCGTGAGCTGAATTACTTTCCTCGCCCCTCTGACCTCCAGCCTCCATTCATGTCACAGGGAGTCCAAATGTAAAATAAGAAATGGAAACACTTTGTCTCGTTCTCCCCACTGTCACATATTTACTGTGGCGCTGACAAGCAGCCGTCACCCAAAAATAGGATCTAGGCCTCGTCCCTCGCCGCCGAAACAAACGCAGAGCCGAGCAGCGACCACGCGACTCGCAGCTGCCAGATCCTTTTATTTTATATGAGCCGACACCACGGCGCGTACCGCAGACAAATCATTCCCTCTGTCGCTGATGAGGAAAAGTTGTGTTTGTCTTTGGCAACTACTGCTCCTCCTGAGATTACAGCCTCAGATTACAGTCTGATTCATTATAAACAGGGTGTCAATAGAATATACGGGATACACTGGATACCTCAGTGTCCGGACTCGACTGGAGGGATGGAACCTCCGAGAGATACTCCCCTCATTTGAGATCAGTCCCATCAGGAGGGAAATGTTTCATCATAGCGTAGAGGTGATCACCCTGCAGTGACTCTTCCCTCTCGGGGGTCAAGTGGCCCCCGAGTTCTTCCTCTTTGACAAGTGTTCGAATGTTCTGTCGTCTTGATGTTTCCGGCCTTGCGAAGCCTTTTCCTTCCTCCAGTGTCGTCTCCCGTTCCATAAATCCAGCGACTGAAGACTTGACGCCATGAATAAACGGGCGAGACGGAGGGTAAAGGATAAACACTTCACAAACCTCATGATGTAAATTCACAGTCTGTATTCTACGAACCGATGGATGTCATGCGAACACAGGCCACAGGGGGCAGCAGAATCATCCACTGTCTTTGTGTGGATTTTTTTAGTTTTAGTTTTTCTGTTAACCCTCCTCTTTTATTCATCACTAGGTCAAAAAAAACATGGTTCCATTATTCATACCAGCTACTGTATGTGGGTCAGCGAAGCACCTGAGACGATGGAGACACCACCACCCCCAGTGTGATGTCTGACACGCTGGCGGCTGTATTTAAAACTCTATGATCACAATGTGTTTGTTTCCTAGAAACGTCTCTGTGCTTAGATGGTGTAGACGAGCCTTAGGCAGCAACACTGTCACAGACCTGGGATGAAATATACAGACGTCCTCACACACTGAGGACTCAAAGACTTTAATGCTTAAAATTAAAAAGACATGACGTGAGAATATTTGCAGGACAGAAAACAAACGTGGAGGCGGTTGCAGTCGCTGCATGTTCTGATTTTTGATTGAAGATCAGCGTCACATCAGTTGTAATGATGAGCGTCTGATTCTACACGACAACGCAAATGTGCACCAGTTTCCCAAAAAATGACCTACATGCTTTGATTTTTAATAAGGAAGAATTGTGTTGGGGCGATGTACCAGTTTGACGATGTGCTGCAGAAACACCGCGGTACGTTATTCCTGGTGGTTCTTTGTCTGTTTGATCCCAGGTCTGACTCCTAGTTATTAGCATTTGTTTGGTTAATTCACCGATGAAAAGTCGACCGCTCTCATCATCGTGTCCCAGCAGACCGGAGAGCAACACTGTCTAATGATGAGCGTAGGGGTTTACTGTGTTTGTGTGAATGACAGTGGAAGACTGTAATTGTGTTAGATAGAAAGAGAAAGAGTGTGTGTGGGCATGTTTTAGATGCCGTGGTAGAGATGTCAATAATCAGCATTTATCTCTTTGTACGTTGGAACATTAAAGCACTGAACAGAAGATCTCGACTCCTGATCACATTCTGTTGTTGGTTTCCGCACCTCTGAATATTTCCTGTCCCTTGTTGTCTTATAGAACCAGAGAGGCCACCAGCTGGTGTCCTGAGCCACGACCCGATGAGAGATTCTTTTTTCTTCCCCTAGACATAAAAAAGCACCAGACAGGAAACACAGGAAACATCCAAATCTCTGCAGGAGAGAAGATCTCATCAAGATACTTTAACACTTTGTGTTCCTGTGGCTGAAGCAGAAGACTTTTTATTTCTCCTCTTTGTTTCTGTAATATCATATCTGGACAAAGTGCTTTGCTCCTGTCACATTAAAAGTGAATTTACTGTTTACATTTAGAATCGAATGTACATTTTGACTCCTGAATTAAATTGCTTTCCTTCGCGCAGACATTGCTGATTCGTGAGAAGAAGAAGAAAAGAGCTTATGCAGCAAAATCATCAGCAGAGTAAGTGGTAATTTTGCAGCACAGCTGATGCTGTAAACGAGAAACTCACCGCTGCCAAAAAGGAAACAACTCAGACTGTCGACCTGGATCACAGCTCATCACACACACACTCACACACACACACACTCACACACACACACACACACACACACACACACACACACACACACACACACACACACACACACACACACACAATCAGCCTGGATGATCTGACAACATCATATCAATATGACACTGAGTCATTTCCAAGCCTCATTTGTTTTTAATTCAGCTTCTTGTTGTTTACTCGGCCCCGGAGGAGAAGATTTCAGAAACAAACATCTTTCCAAGCTTCACTGGTCTAGTTACAGTAGAGACTGGTACTGTACCACCTCACCCGGGACCACACTGCCCCCTGCTGGTCACACGGCGCCACGACGACTCAACTGATTCTCTGCAGGTTTTTTAGCGTTTAATCTAAAAAATAACATTTAAGTTCACTTCCACTTTTTTGTGTCTCTCTTCAAATAATAAAAAAAAACGTATCTGGCAAAGAAACAACCCGTCAGTCAAGACGTTGTATAGTATATGGAGGCATATTAATGCGTCTGATTTCAAGTGGAAGTCTGTGATGTCACCATGTGACTCGACCAGCGGACTAGGTCACGTGTTCACATCCACAGACGTTGACTCCAGGCTATTTGTTCTCTTTAGGATTTCTTACTGGTTTCTTGCGTTGGGCAGAAGCCAGGCTGCTGACGCTCAGTTAGCCGTGATGCTAACGCTGCTGCTAGTTGACGCTAGGAGCCAGAAAACACAGTAGGTGAACAAACACACTTTACTGTAGTGTACAGTAGTCTGATTTGTACTTCCCTATTGGACCTCGTCATGAAGTAGAGATCAGATAAAACAATGCTCTTTGTATCTGATGGATATTTAATGAGCGGCACTGAAAGGCCACTTTGGCACTTTTCCATCTTGTGGTTTTAATGAGGTCAGAAGGATTAAGGAAAGAGAGAGAGGATGTATGAAGATAAACGCCCCTGAGCTCCACTGCTTTCATCGCCCACCATGGCTGCGGTGATGATGTCACTGTTGTCCGTGGTTACAGGTGATGCCAAGTTGGCGGGGTCAGAGGTGAAACGGGGCCTGAAACTCTGGAACCTTTGAGCCTGGTGTTACATCTCTCCATGATAGGTCATCGGAACAACAAGGAAGTTTACATCATCACCATCATCTCAACTTTACAGAGCGGAGCGACATACAGTAAGCGCATGTGACCTCCACACACACACACACACTCTCAGCAGGACCTGGTCTGCCCAGGAATGCCGGTCTGTTTTTGGCCTCTCAGGATTCGGGAATGGGGGGGCAGACTGAGACCAGAGCAGGGTCCATCGTATCATCACATCTAATGTTAGCAACTGTCTCATGAATGCGTGGAGCGTAATGGAGCCATCAGAGTAAAGTGCTTTCTGTAGTGGGAACATCACTTCATCAACAGATGTGATATTAATAGATCACATCTTCACAACTCACTACAGTAAGGAAGCAGTTTCCATTCTCTTTTCTTTTCTTTTTTGTAAATAGTGACCTGGAAGCAACTCTCAGGTGTACACCTGGAGGTTGTGGGACAAATCTGGACTTTGACCCACCACAGGGGCGGGGCCAGATGGGTTTTGGGACCGTAACTGAAATTCGTGAATTCTATTAAGGTCGTTGTTGTATTATAGTCAGTAGAGTCATTGAGGAATCCCAGACTGACGCACTTGGGTTTCCTGATGCCAGTGAACGTCACTCGTCATGTCTCCCTGATTGACTGCACCTGAGCTTCCCTGGGCTCTGATTGGTTCAGCTCAGCACTGTGTCCATGGCCCCACTGTGTCCATGACTTGTGGAAAGTTGGACTTTGTTGTTTTCTCATCTAAATACTGTAAGTCTGTTTGTGTTACCTCAGATATTAAAAACTCATTTCCCCCTCTCCCTGCGTTGCGTCCTGCTCCCACCAACCCGTGCCAACTCTTTATCTCCGGCCGGAGGAGGTCGAGGCTGGATGCTCTGCCGCCACATCATCCTCATCATTCGACCGGCGCGTCCGCGCGGTGTCGGGTTTTACGCATGGCGTCCGACAAACGCAATGTGAGCCGGGCGCGCAGCCAGCTCCGGGCGCGCTGCTATTTCGAGGTGGGAATGCTCCCGACCCCCAGCCCCCTCCGCACACCTGCTCCGCTCCGTCCCCCCGAGCGACAGCCCGGCCCCGGCCCCGGTCCTGCGCTCACTCCTGCGCGCGACCCCGTCGGCACCGACCGGAGCTCGCGTCCTGCGTCCTGCTTCTTCTGGATCTGGTCTCCTGCTCTGCCCCTGGTGGATGTAACCTGGTTGTTGTGTCACATCTCCCCATCATTCACTTTTTTATTATTTCTTTAATTTTTCATAATTCCCATCACACCCGGTGCGCTGTTATCGATGGCGGAGGGTGTGCGTCCCGAGGATTACTGCGACGAGCCGGTGGACGACGAGTTTGGAGAGATCATCAAGTGTCGATCTGGTAGGAGATCAAAGCTCCCTCCAGTGTGTGTGTGTGTGTGTGTGTGTGGGGCACAGCCCATATGCTTGTGTATGTAATATTAAAGAGCCTCTGGCCACTCATCTAAAAATACCCTGGAGGAGATTCTCAGTTCCACTGTCAACACCTCAGACATGATCTCCAACTTCCTCATTGATTTATTGATTGATTGATTGATTTCCATAAAGTAAATCAGAGTCCGCTCCTCGTCCTGGTGACTGTCGGTTGGTTGGTGAGAGTTGTTCACTCTCCCGGATGTGGCAGATGTGATTATGATGAAGTGTGACTGAGGGGAGGCGACTCTGTCACCACATGGATCCGTTGTCACTCGATATGATGAAGTGTGTGTGTGTGTGTTTTGAGAATTGTTAAGGTCAAGTGTCATTGTCCGATGACTTGTGATCACTCTGGATCAAACGTGTGTGCTGAGACACTTTGCTTCTTCTACTTCCTGGTTCTGTCTGTCCTCATGTGCAGCAAAGACAATATTCTGGTTCTTTGTTGCAGAAGCTTGTTGTGACCTTGTTCGGAAGTTGTTACTAACATTTGACATGTAGTAACAATGTCAAATGTTACTACATATAGAGAATACAAAGAACCAACGTTATAGTTTAATGTAAAATATGTAAAACTGATGCAGAGCAGTGGTGCCCAATCCAGGGGTCAGGGGTCAGGGGCCCGTCCAAGGGGACAGAATTTTAACCATGTGACAATGTCTGAAATTTCAAATACACGAGTCTTTATATATATTTCCCTCTGGAATCTAGTGGCACATCTCTGTCATGAAGTAGCACGGGATAGAAACATTGACAGTGAAAGTAGTGAAGTACAGTACTGGAGGTGTGTGAGCCACGAGGCAGGACATGGAGGCGTCAGGGTGAAACATGGAGGGAACGCTCCCACTGATGTGATGAGGATATTTATATCCACATGGAGCATGTTGACCTGCTGGTCCCAGAACTGTTTAGTTTTCGTCTTCTCTCCGCACCACAATCGTCTGGAGAACTGAATCAGGACTCTAAATAGTTTCCGGGCGATCTTGCGTCCCATGAGGCTCCGCCCTCCCTCCCTCCCTCCCTGAGCCAGGGTTAAATATGTCCTGGGTGAAAGTGTTTGTTTGTGTGATGGAGTCGGGATGAGTCGGAGCCCGGGATGTTTTACAGTTCGTCCTGTTATAGCTCCTGTAAAATACTGACTGACCTATAACTGAGTCAGCAGATGGACACGAGGGAGGACTTTCCTCTCCTCCCCTCTCTGTGTAAATAACTATTTTCCTTGAGTGACCTGTCTGCTTAAATAGAGCTTCAATGAATAAATAATCTCTCTCACACACACACACACACACTCCCTCTCTCATCAGTGTGTGTGTGTGTGTCCCGTGGGACTGTACAGCTGGTGGGTCATCTCATGCTGGAAATAGCGGTCAGCTGGCCTGTTGGTCGGCTGCTGCTCGGTGTCAGGTAGCCTGGATGGGAACGCTGCCCCGCCTCCCACCTTCTCTCTTCCATTGCTTCCAGATTTTCCACACCCTCTCTCTCTCTCTCTCTCTCGTCATATTTGACCACCCAAGTGGCTGAACTGTGTGACAGGAATCTAAATCCAGCCGTGTGTCTCTGTGCTGTCGACCCCGCTGCAGATAGTCAACATGCCTTTACACCGTGTGAGGTGATGCCATGTTTCTGTGTATCCAGACGTCCACATTTAAACCACGTCAATGAAAACCTGGGAGCTTTTGTTGTGTCGATGAACTCCTAATAATTTCCTTGGTAGTTTTCTGGAAACCCCTATGAAATTTGGAGTGTTCAGGCATCTACGTGTGTGTGTGTGTGTGTGTGTGTGTGTGTGTGTGTGTGTGTGTGTGTGTGTGTGTGTGTGTGTGTGTGTGTGTGTGTGTGTGTGTGTGTGTGTGTGTGTGTGTGTGTTTACGCCGTGTCGTCACACCCCGCCGGTCCATAACCACCTCGCCATTACCCATCAGCCCCTGCCTGCCTCTGGATGCTGCTCCTGATTGGAGCAGACAGGCAGGAAGATTCAGGCGTCGCTGTGGACGGCCGCACCCCGAGGACCCGTCTGCGTGATGCAAATCTGAGTCTACGTCCAGAGGGTTTTCTCTGGTGAAGCTTATTAGATAGGAAGCGTGAATTGAAAAAGATTTTTCTCCCCTTTTTTTCTCTTCACTTCTTTACATCAATTCATTCATTTATTCCTTTCACCTCTTCTCTCTTCCTCCTCGGATACATTCTGATACACGCGACCTCTACCCCGACAGAACGACGCGTTGTGTTGCAGCTCGGAGAATTGATGAAACTGAAACAATGCGATGACTAAGTTGTCAAGCCCGACTGGGTAGGAGGCTCCGTGAGATATGAACGTGTCTTACAGGGGTTGTGACAGAGCACAATCTCACGCGGATGAGTCAGTTACGGCTCAGATGTTTTACACAGACTGAATATTGAATTCGTAAATGATTATATTCAGTGAGGATAATAACATGTTACGCCAAAGGTCACTGGGGGAAAAGGGAAGCAATGTGAAACTGGTTTGAAGTGGCATAAAGTTATTTATTGTAGGGGAAGATTGTGAGACTCCTAACTGGATGTAATGTCTTAAAATCCTTTTCATCCGCATCCCCTGGAACATTTAGTGGTTCCACCCAAAGGTTCTTAATCCTGCTAACTAACAAACGCAGATGAAAACAACCTACTTGGTGTTGGAATATTTAAGTCCGACATTTAAGTCTCAACGTGTCTCAAGATCCTTCCTTCCCTGAAAGACGAATGTTCTTGGGGTTTATTCATATTCCAGGGTTGGAGAGACGGTTTCCGGGTGTTGGGTACTTTTCCAATCAGCTCTTTTTTTTCCCTTCAGTAATCCAGCACCTAGAAAAGTCACAATTAACTCCGGGCTCTGAAAACTACAAGTTTAAAACTTTAAAAAAATATATGAAAGAGTAATGACACTGATGGACAGAAGATGGCAGCAGAGGCAACCGCTGGCACGGTAACTGTTGTCAGAGAGACGGGGCGAGATGCTGCCAGTGAAGATGAATGTGTGGGAACCAGAGAGAGGCAGGTTGGGTCGGGACAACGGGGGAAAAGAGGGATGGTGAAGAAGAAGAATTATAACTGTCGTATTCTGGGTGGTGAAAAAAAAGAAAAAGAAGACTGAGAAGTGATGGATTTGACCCACATGGAGTTTCTGGGTCGCTCCAGACCCGAGGAGGAGGAGATGTTGTAATGAGACCGATCCCAGAGGAAGCTTCTCCCTGTTTGGGTCAGATTAGGTTTCTGTGCCACATTCTCCCTGACGACCGATCACCGATCAATCAGGTCGCTGGGGCGGGACATGTGGACGCAAAAACCAAAGAAATCAAACCTGCTCGTCTCCCTGTCAGGAAGTCGCGAGTTGTCGTCCATTGTGACACGAAATGAAACAATCAATTGTGGCTGCATCTGCCCGAACACCGATTCTGGACTTCTGGTCATTTGATAGTAGGGCTGGGCGATAAAATGATAACGATATGTATCGCGATAGACACGCAATCAATATCAATAGAAAATGTGTTCGATAGAACGTTCCGATAACTAGTTTTTCCTCTTTGGAAGAAACCGGAGCAAAGAGTCTCGCTACGCCGCCACTCGTCCTCTGCTACCTAGCAACGTGTGGAGTGACACGCCTGATAGCCAATCATGTAACAGTATCACGTTTGGTTGCGCCATCTCGTTGGCTCGTGTTTGTGTTTCTTAGGTCATAAAAATGATCAATAATTATCGATATCGGTCGATGTGAAACACTTCTATCGTGATACAGTTTTCAGCCATGTCGCCCGGCCCTACTTGATAGGTAGACATGAGTGTGCTGATGCCGCATGCGTGAGAGTCATTTCACACGTTAGTTTATTCCCGACACAAAGTCTTTGCAGGGTTTTTTGCAGAAGGGCATATATCCTCGTTTCTCAGAGCGGTCCCTTCAGACGCCTCCTGGAAATAACACGTTATATAAATGATATGAAGTGGAAGGAGATGGGAAAGATGCAGAAAAGAGGGAGGTTTAATCTAAATGACTGATACCACCTCCTATCTGCTTTCTCCGTTTCCATACTTCAACCGGCAGCAAATCTCTTTCCCAGAATCTAAAATGCCTCGCGGCGTCTCTCAGAATATCTTAGGCTGGCGAGCGGCCTCGTGCATGAGACAAGGATGGAGGCGCTCCTCCTCCGACCGGACACACCCGTGGCCTGGTCAAGACGAGTCACGTACAGATGGTCTGTGTTTCCTCACTGGCCTTGATCTGAATGAATGTGGTTGTTACCCGCGTCCTGCAGACGTCCTCCGCCCAGGGAAGAAAAGTTTTCTGGCCATAAACTTAAGATATGAGAAAAGATGAAAGGCGTCTGGTCCTGGCACCTCTGGCCTCCTTCCCTCCTCCTCACTCCCTCCTTGTCAACACATTCTCATCTCTTCCTCCACCAGTTCTCACATCTCATTTCAGAGTCTCTCCTTCATCTCCTTTGCCTCGTTTTCTCCTCGCCGCCTCCCTCTCTGTTCTTTCTCCCCTCACCAGGTCTCCACTCCTCTCCTCCTTCTTCTTCCTCTTCTCCTCATCCTCTCACTCATTTTCACTCCTGGCTCAGTGTTGGCACCTTGTCTCCTCTTCAGCTATACGCCCTCCTTCATCGTCTTCTGTCATTCCTTCCTTCTGCATCTTCCTTCCATCACTTTCCCCAAATCAATTTCTCCTTTTCTTTCCCACACTTCCCTGCCCTTTGTTCCCTCTGTCTTCCCTCTCTTCATCTACAGTCCTTCCCAACTGTTGTCTCTCCATTCCATATTCCATATTCCATATTCCACACTGGGAAGACAGCCATCAGGATGGGAAATATATATTGACGTTGTATACTTTGTATTCGAGCATGATTATTGAATGTAAAGGTGAAGACTACTACAACGACCTGTGTGTGTGTGTGTGTGTGTGTGTGTGTGTGTGTGTGTGTGTGTGTGTGTGTGTGTGTGTGTGTGTGTGTGTGTGTGTGTGTGTGTGTGTCTGTGTGTGTGTGTGTGTGTGTGTGTGTGTGTGTACAGTCTCGCGTCTCAGCAGGTTATTAATCTACAGCTGCTCTGATTCACTTTCAGCTCAGCACTTTTAAAATGTGCCCTTTGTTCTCTCTCTCTCTCTCTCTCTCTCTCTCTCTCTCCTGCTCCATCTCCCTTTCCTTTCATTGCGCCGTCTGTCTCGCCATTGTTTTGTGATTTTCATTTTTGTCACTTCATTCTCCCTTATTTACTCACACTGTCGTCAAGTCTCTGACAAGGGCACACACGCACACGCACACACACACACACACACACACACACACACACACACACACACACACATTCCCCGCCTGCTTACAGAAATGTTTCTTTTCATTTTCAACGCCTCGGCACCAGTGACAGTCATAGCTGGAGGTTTTGTGTTTTTCCGTCTCATTCTTGTGAAGGTGAAATCTCTGCAGCGCCTCAGATGTCAACAACGTTTAGTTGGACTAAGTACACTTGAAACTTTTCATTAAAAGAATTCATAGTCTGGTGTACATGTGTGTCAGTGCAGACATGGATGTAAACTGCAGCTCGATGTGTTGGTGGAGACGTGACGGCAGATTGAGTGAGAATACATGGAGTTTACATGGAGACAGATGGCGAGAGGCCAGATGGGACCGGCTCGGGTTGAAAGATTGAACGGATGATGGGTAGAAAAAAAGCCCTCAGAGGTCAGAGGTCAGAGAGAGTGAGACGCAGGAGGATTTCAGATGAAAGACCGGAGCAGGTTGAGAGAGCAGAAAGGCAGAGGGGGCCGGTTTCTACCAAAGCTTCTTTTGGACGGAGGGACGATGGGGAGGTTCAGAGGAGTTTGAGAGGCCGGAGGCCTCGAGGAATCTGGACTCAGACGGAGGAGGAGGGTGAGAGAGGGATGGGGGAATGGAGGTTGGAAGGTCCGTCTTGAAAGGACATTGAAGCTCGTGCAGTAAAACGCTAGACAGAAAAAATCGGAAGACAAGAGAGGACATTGAATAAGGAGATTTTTATGAATAACAAAGAGATGTTCTTTAGTTTGATGAGATGTGATTGTGTGACATCCTGTGCAGAGGACGCCAATGACACAGTAGCTTAGATGTGAATATTTCTAGTATTTAGAACAAGATGGACACCAGCCAGCTGATACATTTTTGCATTTCCAATCACGTATTCCGCTGAGAAACACAGATATGGTGACGTCAGCGGAAGTATCGTCTGGACTTCTGACGAGGCGTCTTTCGTTTGCAAGACGTAGACTTCCACTTTACAATCTGAAATCTAACCTTTAAAACCACAGTTAGGAAATAATAAAAAACGTGTTGCACATGAAGCCCGTTGTCATTCAGGGACTTTGATCTCTTTCTGACATAAGTGTGAACGTCAGGATCTTTTCACATTCCTCTCCTCTTGACTGAGTTGACGTCTTAGTTAATCCGTTCGTTCATGCTTCTGCACTCGGGAACGTGCGACGCTCCCCCCGAGCCTGCCGGCTCTTCGTGTTGCCTCCTCTTCAGTTGGAGGCTGCAGGGCGTCTTGGTGGATCAGTGCTGCAACTGCGCCTCCAATTTCAACACCCACCCGCCGACCGAGGGCCCCGGCCCTCGTATCTTCTCCCTAATTTCTATTTACAGTCTCTGCATTTTCGCTGACGCAACCAGCGACTGCCCGAACGTTAGAGCAGATTAGGCGTCGGTTCCCATCATCAGCATTTCACGCTTCCCGTGCGAGGAGTCCGAGGAGCGGCGCCTCGACAACTCCCCTGTGGCCATGAGAAACGCTTGTAGAGAAGACGGAGAAACTTTCTCTCTCCGAATTACAGGCCGTGTTGTAGTCGTCCAGCCTGCAGGCGTCTTCACACCAGCATCACAAATGCGGGGATTTCAATTCGTGTTACGGTGAATATTTACACCCATCACGCAGATATTGTGTTGATCTCTGAATCCAGAAGTAGCAGGAAGTGAGGCCTGACCGAGAGCTCGTCCACTGCACGTCCACCTACAATTGCACCTATCGGACGGTACTAGCTGTCAATCACGCCTCGTCCACGCCCCAATGCACAACATGCTTTCACGTCCGAGCTGGAACTAGAGATTGAACCATAAACCCCTCAGGAAAAATGTTAACTGACGTCATATATCAGGTGAGAAGTCGAGCTCTGTAGAAACAACCAGTGGAGTCGCCCTCTGCTGGTCAGTACAGAGAATACAGGCTTCAGTGCTTTACATGGGAAACTGTAAAGCACTGAAATACCTCGAAACCTGGTGTGTGTAGTGAGGTAAAAAACATCCTGGCCCTTTTGTGTTCTCAAGAAAACAAAGTGAAATCCTCACAAAAAAAGCACAAAGCAAGGGATGATGCCCTTTAAGAATAATGAAGATGGGAACGAGTGAAGAGGCCCGACACGCAGATGAAGAGAGCGAGGGATGAGAGACACGGGGAGAGAAGGTGGGAGGTGCCGCGAGGACGGGGACAGGGCTGTGATTGCACTTAATTGCTGTTCACATCCAGGACGGGTCTAATCACTCGGAGACACTGTGTGTGTGTGTGTGTGTGTGTGTGTGTGTGTTAATGTCTCCCCAGCCTCTGGGTATCGCCCTGAGCTCGGTGAGGCAGCGTCGTGCTCGCGCTTCAGCCTCGGTTTATAATTAGCAAATAGATTATATTGTAGAACCTCCGTCCACGTCCCCCGTCTCAGACAGGGACCCTGTTTTCAACTAACATAAGACGGAGGCGGGAGATGGGGAGAGGAAATAGTTTGAATACAGGCTTTTTTATCCATAAAGCGGTGGTCAGGCTTCAACAACAGGTGACGACACTTTCTTTTACCTCTTGCAAACGTTACAGCGGCTTTTTTAATGGACCTGGAAACCACCTGTGGACACAGACTATAAACCCCGCCAAAGAAAAACCCCGGAGGGAAGAGATTCACCGTGGCACTTTATCGCCAGGGAGTCGTGGCGGCGGCTGCTTCCGGCGAGACTCGTTTTCCAGAAGCAACCCGAGCCCCCCCGGTCTCCTCCGGATCCTGACGCACAGTTCAGGGGAACGCAGGCGGAGGGCGGCGGATCCTAAAGGCTCAGCGAAGACACATTCACCATCTGCTGGATTCTGTCTCTCCATTCAAACGAGGTTTATGAGCTGGACGACAGTGAGACGGGGCCGCGGACACGGAGCTGAAAGGCAGTCGGCCTTTTCTAATGAGGCGACACTCGACCTCAATCGCCATTTCAAGCCGAATCGTCAGATTCAGTAAATGCAACAATTTGGTGGCAAATGTTTTTTTCTTCCCTCTCATTGATCATTTGCACTTCTCAGCGGAGGAGACACGTCCTGCTGAAGAGTGGTGGTTGCTGCACTTGCTTCCTCAGCAGCTGTTGCTGTCAGTTGTGTTTTTGGAGCAACATTTTCTACAGCAACGATGGAAAACCAGGTGTTTTGATGTAGACTTTAATGGAAGCTGTTGCCTTCAGCGGCGAGCAGCGAGCAGCCGACAGACGCCGCGTCAGCCCCCAACTCGGGGATTAATTTCAGGGATCAAGTCGGGATCAGTGTTGCTCGATTTGCTCGAAGCACAGAAAAATTGGTCTCAGCGCAGCCCAACCTGAGCCAACACGAAAGAGAGAACATGCAGCGGAGGACGAAACTATTTAACGCTCTTGGGAAACGGAGGCAGTTAGCTTTAGCTTAGCACGAAGACTGGAGGCAGCTGGGTGGCTGTTTGTGACCTGTACTGCAGCCAGCCACCGGGGGGCGATCAAGACGTTTTGGCCTCACCTCCGAGGAGCCGTCGTGTCGTCCGTCTTTACGTCCAGTCACTGATCACGACACTGGAGTCCTTCTCCATGACACTTAGTCACCGGACCTGTTGACAGTTCAAGAATATTGTTTTCCTAAAGCGGACCCGTCACTATAACTTCCCTGTCAGCTTTCTTATGTTTACATGTTT
Source organism: Scophthalmus maximus (assembly GCF_022379125.1). Classification (NCBI taxonomy): domain Eukaryota; kingdom Metazoa; phylum Chordata; class Actinopteri; order Pleuronectiformes; family Scophthalmidae; genus Scophthalmus; species Scophthalmus maximus. The sequence continues at coordinate 30,735,477 of NC_061515.1, forward strand.
TCCAGCGGTGATAGATGTCGTGTCGCCGGCGCGTCCCTGATTAAAAAGCAGCTCTAAATCCCCCGGCCTAATCAGCCCGGGTGGCAGCCACATTTCAGATGATGAAGTATTTCCTAATATGAGACGGGCTGAACAATTTAATTAGCCCTCGGCTGTTTGAATCCATCGCGCTTGCCTTTGTGGAATTATTCTAAAAAGACTTTTTGGGGTGTTTTGTCGCTGATTAGCATAAAAAAAAGCGGAAAGAATTACAGGCTCCTCTTCTAAGATTTGTCTTTGTGAGAAAGTGTGAAAAGAGGTTTGTCTATTTGACAAAAGACACTGTTCACTGTTAGGGAATGATTAGGAACATTAGGAACACAAAACTGAACCCGCTGTGGGCCTGCGCTGTAATTGATTTGGTTAGGAAACTCTTCACTAGGGCTTTTATGCTTTGATAGAAGACTTGTTTAAACTAACAGTTTCACACAAGCTGACATGAGCAGAAACAGCTGAAACCCTCTGAGGACCAGAACTACAAGACCCTGTCATGTCCATAATCCGTGGAACAACAACGGCGTCATTATATTGGCGACTCTGGGCCAAATACAGTGTAAACACACATATTGTATCATGGAGACGATCATATCAGACCTCTTGAGACTTCTTCAGTAAATCTCGTCCTTGTCGTCAGAGCCCTTCTTCTTCTTCTTTCTTTTTTTGGGACTTTTTGACGGCACCATATATAACGTTAAAGTTTTACACTCAGAATCCAGACACCGCTATAAAATGGCAGACAGTGAATAAAGTTCACGACGTTGAAACGAATGGCGGCGGATTTTTGGACACTTCCACTGAATGTGCTCGTTATTGTGTCGACGGCAGGCGGGAAGACGTGCGTCCCTGAAGACCTCGCCGGCGAGGCAGCGTCCACGGTACCAGGACACGCGGTCATTCTAAACCTTTTTGTTGAGTTCTTTTTTGCTCGGTCCAGTTTCAAATCCGCCGTCTCGCTGAAACTAAAGATGAGGCTGGATTTCAACAATATTCATAAGCAAAACCTCAGGCAAAGAAAATTCTTAATTACCCAGGTAGTGTACATGTGAATCACACCAAGTGAATCACAAAGGAGGATTACTGGTGGACTGTTTCATCTAATAATATCAATAATAATAAATCTTCCAAGGAGAGAGTGGATATTCTCTGACGGATCCCTCAGACGTATGATACTGTGGTTGTCTTGACTCCAGGCCGCCTCATGAATCTCCGACAGGTTAATTACTCGCTCACGTGGGAGAATCTGGGGGGGGGGGCTTTAGGTAGACAAAATAAATCCACAATTGAATTACCCGTAGGATTATTTGACTTGGTGCAGGGTTTTATGAAAGTCTGAAACAAGTAAACAAAGGGATGGACGGGATCCGCCCCCAGGTTGAGTCGGCGTGTGGACGGACTCAGGCTGATCAAAGTGGGAACAATCGGAGGATGAGAGGGATCTGAGCCCCCGGCGCTTGTTAGTGTAATGAAACATCAGCTGAGTAGATTATTGAAGCCTTACACTTGCGTCGACAGTAATCTCTCCCTTTATTTCCTCACACACACACACACACACACACACGCATGAACTTACACACAATAAGACAAAAAACTGTTTATCATGCTGCCAGGATTAAAGAGGCGGTAATTACAAGTGCGGGGGCTGTCTGACAATTCCTGAATGTGTGTCCTTCTGTGTGCTCGTCAAGCTGATGACTCCGCCCCGCGGGGTCGCTCTCCGCGGGAAACATGCGTACAGTGCAACAAAGCAGACGCCATAGCAACTGTAGCCGGGACACAGTACAGTACAGTGGGCGAGGAGGTCCTTGGCAACCTGGGCGCTTCCTGTGTGTGTGTGTGTGTGTGTGTGTGTGTGTGTGTGTGTGTACGGACCCCGTTGACGGCGTCCATGATTGAAATTGCAGCTGAACGTTTTGCCCGCGGCGTCTTTTTGTTTCGCTGCAGCCTCCGTTGATCCAGTTCAGAGGATTTAAGTCTGAGACGGGAAAAGGCGCTCACGATAGTGGAAAAGATTTATGCCGACGAAAAGTGAACAGTCAAAATGTTTCAGAGAAGAAAAGACGGGAGGGAAGGATGATTATGATGACTGATGATGATGATGATGACTGATGATGATGATGATGATGATGATGTCCTTAGACGCCGGTGGAAACGCGGGTGACATGTTTGAAACGCATGATTGTTGTCTAATTATCGTCGGAGGGTTCATGGTGACTCCAGAGGTTCCATCCACTGGACATGAGTCTGATCCCCTTGTTGTTTTTACAGGCCTTGTACTTCCCCACAACTCATATCCTACATAAGAACCTTTCAGACACGCACAGGAGTCTGACACCTTCCTGATCTTTCCAGACGGGCTCTATAAGAGAACGTGAATGTTTGCAAATGTTGCTCCGGACATGCTGTCCCCTAGTAAAATAATATCCGAGTGATCCCATGTGAGACTGCAGCAGGGAACATCTCAGAAAGATCCACGGTGAGGGAGTCATTATAAGCTTTTGTTAGAATAATGATTTGTTTTATTCTCCATGGTCGTGGGCGACAGGGTTCAGGCACCTCCTGATGTGGAGCTTGAATATTTTCTAAAATCAATTTCCTCACAGTGTGGTTTAATCAAGAAAGCTAGTAATTAAGAGTACACACACACACACACATTCCTATACATACAGAGAGAGAGAGGGAGCTGTCTCCTTAATGGCCCTGCTCTCAAGTCCCCGACTGCGATAAGTGAATTTTAATTAAGAGAATATTGAGAATTGTAATAAATTATTTTAATGGCCTGCAAATGGCCGTGCCTCTCCGTGCAGAGAGGAGAAGAGAGGACACACTCCGCTGGTTTCTCGGGCCGGACGGCGGCGGTGTGTGTGTGTGTGTGTGTGTGTGTGTGTGTGTGTGTGTGTGTGTGTGTGTGTGTGTGTGTGTGTGTGTGTGTGTGTGTGTGTGTGTGTGTGTGTGTGTGTGTGTGTGTGTGTGTGTGCCGCTTCTGTCGGGGCCAAATTCACTTGTCCTGGTTCTCTCCAGTTCCTGACGTCATATTCTGTATGTTATATGTATCTGTTTATGGTCCATCCACCACACTTTGAAGCGGAGACTTTACATCGTGGTGTTAAAATTGAACTTGAGTTTGTTTGTTTTCAGAAAGTGACACAACCAGCTACTTATTGATTCTACCAGAATTTTTAACTCCAGGTTATTTGTTCAAATTAGGGTCTTTACGGTTGTTTTCTAGTGTAGTTGTGATGCTAACGTGCCAGAAAACGAAGTAGGAGCGTCAGTGAACAAACTTCTTTCTTCTCCTCCGTTCTCTCCAAAGTGATGTTGACAACAAGCTCCGAGGAAAAGTGCCTGCGTCCTCACCGGCGTCTTCACGACCGTGACCAAACAGCAGTACCACCTGGAACCACCAGGGGGCACCAACGTTGTCTGTTGCCTCCGTAAATATTAGGAATTCATCTTTAGTCTTTATTTCTGGTGACATATTTTGGTGTGGCAAATATAGTTTTCCTTCTATTTGCCATTTTTGTATTGTTTCAATCACTTAATGGGCCTCTTTACATATAATGTGCTGCAAACAATTTAATGTACTTGTCTATTTAGCTAGTGTGTGTTTCTGTGTGCGAGCGTGTGTGTGTGTGTGTGTGTGTGTGTGTGTGTGTGTGTGTGTGTGTGTGTGTGTGTGTGTACTTGTGTAAGCTAGGCAGCAGATTGCAGTGATTTTCTGCCAGCTGGTCCGGCTGTGTTCTTGTCCCTGCCCCTGCCAAAACACACACACACACACACACACACACACACACACTCACGGGGGTCATAGCCAACCCAATCAAAGCCCCTTAACGAGGTCCCTCAGCCAATGAGCAGCCGGGATCCCTGCCATTTCCTGTGCTGGCTGACTAATGGCCGCGCTTAATGACGCTGGTGATGGCTGTAAATAAAGGCATATGTTTGTCGGCTGAGGACGAGCCAGTTCCAGGGTCGTGTTGTCATGTAGGCAGACTGGGAGCGATGCTGTGTGTTGCAGGAATTCACTCTACTCCGACAGGTTCTGGCAGGCACGAAGTTGGCAAAAGCAAAGCGACAGAATTGTGATATTCCCAAAATCAGAAAACAGAGTCGAGGAAAAAACACTTTAGACCAGACGCAACAGTCCTGCGGGAGGCAGGACGAGGCTGGACTTCACACTGACACACATTCACCAGCATGTGTTACTGTGAAGTGTCCAGCCAGGCCACACATGAACACGCCCACGGGCCCGGACACAAGGATCCCATCAGAGGGAGCGCCTCGAGTCCGTCCCCCTCCGGTTAGTGGTGATCGTCCCCACTTCTGGAGGATGTCGTCACTAAACTCGTCCCATGGCTTCCCATCACGCAGCCAGCGGCCTCCCTGTGCAGCCGCAGGACACTGACAATATGAATAAAGACTGACATGATCTGTACATGGGAGGAATGTGGTGCGTCTCGATAGCATCTGAACAACAATATTAAATCTGAGAGCAGAGAATGTTTCATTATGAGCGTTCCTCTCGTCAGTTCCAGAGGTCGGGGAGCGACTGGATTCACTGCTGCAGCGCAGGAACAGAATATTCGATGGATAGTAGCTGCACACTCACACACAGGTGGTCTGGTAGATTTGCCTTCATGGTTGATGTAGTGAGGGAGGAGACGGAGTATAGTCTCCCATGCTGTTGTCACTGTCTCTTGTTTTGTTTGCTGTGTCTCGGTCCATGACGCTTCCTGGGAACACAGAATTGGCACCTTGTCGGCGCCGGCGGATCGATGCCGCCTCTCCCTTCTTTTTCCTTTAAAGTTTAGCTCCGGATCGTTTCAGATATTAAGCGACACCTTTTCCGAGAAACACTGGTGATTTACGATGTCGTAGATATGACTTAAAGCTCTCGAGCTCAAATCTCCAGGTTTCTTTGTCCTAATCAAAAGGGGGAGGTGAGATTAGATTCATCACACAGGGAATATGGCTGTGGACACTTTCTGCTTTAATAATATAAAGCTTCAACCTTCATGATCACAGTAGGAATGTAAAAGGATGTTTCTTAACACACAAAGACGGTTCAGTTTATAATCTCTATGAAGAATCTGCAGAAGATTGATGAACTCAGTGTCCAAACATGATATATATATATATATATATGTATATGTACAGAACGCACTTCCCCATGAACCTGCCCCTGCAGTAGTTCCTGGTGTGTAATAATAGCCACTCTGTGGAGCTGTCAGTCCTTTTTAATTTGCTAATCAGGCGCTGAAATTCTTACTTCAGTTCTTCATAACGAATTCCATCAGTTTGTAACAAGCGTGTCCCTGTGGGGATTCTGAAAGTTCAGCCTCCGTCTCCGTCTCTTCCTGCTTCATCACGCGATGGTTTGACGTGTTTCTGTTGACGGCAGATCCAGCAGAGCCTCACTTGTTACTGTAAATCTGACGAAGTGGCAGGCGAAAGATCAACCTGTTTGAAGTGAAGGAGGTCAGTGCTCGTGTTGTCGGGGAAAGTGGAGATATTAGGTGGAAGTTGGCGTCGAGCTGCTTTCAGACGTGAACTGAGATCTGGACTTTTTCCTCAAAATTTCTGGAGGAACTGTAATGTTCTGGAAACGTTCCTGTTGGTGTGACCGCGTCGGACCTGGACAATCTCCTGCTGCGTCGGCCATTGGCTCGGGACAATCTGCCCTATTTCCCGGCATGTGAGAGCCCAAATATCCGAAACGTTGCCCCAGACATTTTCAAGAACATTTCTGCCCGTTGGGAAAATTCCTGGAAAATGTCCGAGTGAGCCCTCGTGAGAACACGGCAAGAAAATATCCGGAAGCATCATGTTCTGCCTCCTGCAGGATCTACAGACACCCAAAGAGTGCTCCCGTTGGCGTGAACGTGTCCGACTTCCTGTCGCTCTACGTTGGACCGGACATTTTCCGGAGGGAGTTCACGTCTGAAAACAGCTTCGTTGTAAAGTCTAGTTGTGAGCTGGAGGTGGAAACATCTGGATGGTAACAGTGAAGGAGACGGGCACCTTGACCACAGCAGCTCAACCCCAGCCGGCCCAGCGGCCGCTGTGTGTGTGTGTGTGTGTGTGTGAACGTGTGTGTGTGTGTGTGTGTGTGTGTGAACGTGTGTGAACGCGCATGTGTGTGTGTGTGTGTGTGTGAACGTGTGTGTGTGTGTGTGTGTGTGTGAACGTGTGTGAACGCGCATGTGTGTGTGTGTGTGTGTGTGTGTGAACGTGTGTGTGTGTTTGTGAACGTGTGTGTGTTAGTGTGTGTGAACGTGTGTGTGTGTGTGTGAACGTGTGTGTGTGAGCGTGTGTGAACGTGTGTGTGTGTGTGTGTGTGTGAACGTGTGTGTGTGTGTGTGTGTGTGTGTGTGTGTGTGTGTGTGTGTGTGAACGTGTGTGTGTGTGTGTGTGAACGTGTGTGTGTGTGTGTGTGTGTGTGTGTGTGTGAACGTGTGTGTGAACGTGTGTGTGTGAACGTGTGTGTGTGTGTGTGTGTGTGTGTGTGTGTGTGTGAACGTGTGTTTGTGAACGTGTGTGTGTGTGTATGTGTGTGTTTGTGAACGTGTGTGTGTGTGTGTGTGTGTGTGAACGTGTGTGTGTGTGTGTGTGTGTGTGTGTGTGAACGTGTGTGTGAACGTGTGTGTGTGAATGTGTGTGTGTGTGTGTGAATGTGTGTGTGTGTGTGTGAACGTGTGTGTGTGTGTGTGTGTGAACGTGTGTGTGTGTGTGTGAATGTGTGTGTGTGTGTGTGAACGTGTGTGTGTGTGTGTGTGTGAACGTGTGACTTGACTTCTTCTGGTAAACAACAACAGTCCTTCTTACTTCAGCTCCAGTTGTTCCTGACGACGTGTGACTCAGAAGTCTTCCTGTCATCCTGTCGGTGGACGTTAACGTTGAGCAGATAAAGGCTGCGCTTGACAGAAGTAGTTTTACGTGACGGATCGCTCGGTTCCCGCGCAGACAAACGGACTCGGCCTCCTGGACT
>NC_061515.1:30747500-30750000 GCF_022379125.1 Scophthalmus maximus
TGCACTCTGGGATTTGCCACTGGGCCGGCTCAGCTCCACTCACCTCATTATCCTCTTTGGACAAGGACGGACGTAATCTCTCCTTCTGTCCTCCCATCCTCCCTCTCCCTTCCCTCTGTCTCTCTCTTGCATCATCCTCCTCACCTGTTTTCTACCTGCATCTTGTTCTATTTATATCCCACATTCCTTCTCTTGTATTAATCCCCCCTCACCCGTCACCCTCTTGTCTCCTGTCTCACCTCTCCGTCCCCCGCTCCCTGCTCGCGGTCGGCGGCGCCGCTCGTCTCGCCCGGGTCACGGGGAGGAAATGATAAACGAGGCAGCAGGAAACCAGTTCACCCACCGACGTCTCCGTCAGCAGACCGGTGCGACGCCTCGTCACCTGTAATCGTCGTGTCATTTGGAAAAAAATGCTGGAATGCGACGCAAGCGAGGGGCCTCCCTTGTAAAATGAACTGATGAACTGCCCCATGAACAGTGATGTGGATGTTGACGAGCGGCGTCCTCAGAAATGCAGATGAGGTGTTTTCATCAGGGATCAAATGAAAACTTGAGAAGTGTCAAACTCTTGCTCTATCAATCAGGTGTTGGGTGTTTTCTGTCTCTCTCTCTCTCTGCTGGATAAACACGACTCGTTTGTGTGTTTGCTTTTTTGCTGCATCGCCACAGTGATTTGCCAGACCTGCATGGAGCTGGAAGGGAAGATCTATCCCTTCTCCTGATGGTGATGCAGTTTGTCAGCATCCAGCCGTCTGTGCGAGGAGGTGCACGGTGTGAGTGGTTGTAACAGGTGTGTGTGTGTGTGTGTGTGTGTGTGTGTGTGTGTGTGAGAGAGAGAGAGATACAATGAGGGAAGATGGTTTGAGAAGGGGAGGCTTTCGGGGAAAGGAGGTGAGGAGGGCAAACAGTGGATGGAGGGAGAATGAGAGCGGGTTGAAAGCGAGAGCTTGGATTCCTCATCTTGTTTATCATTGCCGGACCGTCTGAGCTGCTGGCACAATGGAGCAATGAAAAGCAGATGGATGTGTGTATCCGTCTAGCCGGTCGAATAGAGCGCTGGCAGGAGATAGAGCCATGAATAGCTTGGCGGTCGTGTGTGTGTGTGTGTGTGTGTGTGTGTGTGTGCTGGCACAAGGGATGATTGTATTGACAAGCAAGCTTATTGTGGCGTTGTTCAGGCCCTCGATAAATCACCTGGGCCCCATCATCCAGGGAGGCTGTTTATGTGACATCACACACCCAAGTAATCGCCCAGCTCTGTGTGTGTGTGTGTGTGTGTGTGTGTGTGTGTGTGTGTGTGTGTGTGTGCGTGTGTGTGCGTGTGTGTGAGGATGACAGTTAATTAGAGGAGTGGGGTGTGAGGTGGAAACATCCAGTCATGCGTGGACAGAGAGTGACGGAGAGAAATCTTGTAGTGAATTGACAGTAACTTGTGACAGTGTCTCAATGACAACAGCTGCAGCCCACTGGCCTTTTGCATTATATTGAATAATGCACATTATTTCACATGCACATGCACAATACTTCAGTATTTGTCAAACCGAGTCTCCGGTGTGTTCCTGTCTCCCGGCGACTCGGCCTCGTCCTCACCGCGGTGCACAGGGAGGGGGCCGGGCCGGTGTGGCAGGTGTCACCAGGCACTTGTCAGCAGACTTACCTGGCCGTGTTCAGGTCTGTCACTGTGGGGGGACAATGCTCCGCGCCGGCGACAGGCTCTGCTTTGTAGTCGCTCCACACGCGTCTCAAATAGTCCTGCTACTTCTCAGGTGCCGATGCAACTAAGAGGGCTGTTTTTGGTCTGGGGAGGTTCTGGCCTCTGTGTCAGAACGCCAGCGATCTTAAACCTACAGGGTCAACTGACATGTCCTGTTTGTTTTTCTCCATGTTTGTGGTGAAGGTCTGCTTGAACTACAAGTGTATGAAAGCTGCGTCGTCCTCTCACAACCCTCCGTCTCCCGAGACAGATGTAAAGTTGTCTCGGATCGAGAGAAGTTGAGAGGGAGTTCTTTGTGTGACTTCTGCAGCAGACACCACACTTCATCAGTGTGTGTGTGTGTGTGTGTGTGTACTGCGTCGTAACTTGTCTGATGTTTGACACTGAGAAGTAACGGTCTAAAAAGACACAAAATCAGTGTTGCTGGAAATAGAAAATACAAAGATTAAGATGCGAGGACGCCATAGCAACCATCCATTCGCATCGTCGTCATTTGCCGTTAAAAGCATAGAACGTGTGATGATACTCCCTCTCCTCCGGCTGCCGGTCAACAATTAGATCGCTGCAGTGATTTATTTATCGTTGAGACAATGTGAGGGGGTTGTTGGAAAACCGAAGAGGGAGTGTGCCGAGATGGAAGACCGCCTCCGCACCGCTGCGTTTATGACCTCTTGTACTTCCCGCGCTCTTTGAGGATCCTAATCGATTGTTCCGCAGGATATGAGTTGATGATGTTTAGTGTGTGTGAGGCTGTGGTCACAACAACGGGGTTAAAAACACTCACAG
>NC_061515.1:30755000-30762500 GCF_022379125.1 Scophthalmus maximus
ACGGAGAGGAAATCATAGGGAAGGAAAAGTCACGGGTGAGAGGAGAGAGCGTGTGTGTGTGTGTGTGTGTGTGTGTGTGTGTGTGTGTGTGTGTGTGTGTGTGTGTGTGTGTGTGTGTGGATATGGAAAGAAAGGGCGAGCTGATAAGGGATTTGAGAGACGGAGAGAACATGTGAGCAAAAAAGATGAGAAGTGGAGTTGCCCCCCCCCCCCCCCCCCCCCCCTCTTTCTCTTGCTTTCCTGAACGCTCTAAAATGAGCGTGCTTTTAACACCAGCCAGGGGAATTAAATGACATATCTGAAGAGCACATTTGTTCCGATAAAGAAGAACAAAAAAAGAAAACACGAGCTCTTTCCATTTATGCCATTTATTCCCAAACACAGTTACGAAACAGGCCCAAGTGTTGTCGTGACAGACTTTGACTTTAAAGAGCTATTTTGGAAACGCAAATTCAACCTACGGATCCCACAGTCCGGACGAGAGGACCAAAAGACCTGGTCTCAAACTGGACCTTGGTTCATCCATGAAACGGTTAGAATAAACCTCAAACTCCCACCTTGAGACACGACTCTGTCTGATCTTGATGGACTTGAAGTGACCAGAGAACAGTCCAGGGTCTTTCTCTCCACTTAACTCCCCTGTTATCTCTAGCTGGAACGGTCAGGACAGCAGACAGAGAGAGTCCCTCGGTGGGTTTCTACCATCACAGCGTCCCGGTTCTCCGAGGCCGGTCCGTCTCTCGGCCTTCAGCCAGAGGAGAGAAAGTGAACACTGGCATTTCAGAGAGAGGGAGGCAGGACGCGAGATTGATTTGTGGCTCTACCTAAGCACAATGCTGCTCAGAGTTAAATGGCATTGCACCGGTGTAATTTCCTGGCGTGGCAGAATCTTGCCTATCAGTCACCCGCCGGCCGCTCAAACAGGCTCCTTCAGAGAAACATTATGTGATTAGGAGAGCAACGAAATGTCAGCCGGGCCCCTCGACTCCACCGCTGGCAGAGCTGCGGCGGAGGAAAAATGAGCAATGAAATATATAGAGATGAATACGGCAGGAGAAAGTGAAACAGCACTTCAGAGATAGAGGACGGAGAGAAGAGCTCTTGTCTTGTTGAAGTGAACACCGTAGGTGGTGCGACGCGACGCGCTGGCCCGGGCCTGGTCCTGCTCCCGACGGGGCCACTCACAGAACCGATGAGGTCACTCCTGACTCACAGAACCGATGAGGTCACTCCTGATTCACGGAACCGATGAGGTCACTCCTGATTCACGGAACCGATGAGGTCACTCCTGATTCACGGAACCGATGAGGTCACTCCTGACTCACGGAACCGATGAGGTCACTCCTGACTCACAGAACTGATGAGGTCACTCCTGATTCACGGAACCGATGAGGTCCAACCTGATTCTCAGAACCGATGAGGTCACTCCTGATTCACAGAACCGATGAGGTCCAACCTGACTCACGGAACCGATGAGGTCACTCCTGATTCACGGAACCGATGACGTCACTCCTGATTCACAGAACCTATGAGGTCACTCCTGACTCACGGAACCGATGAGGTCACTCCTGACTCACGGAACCGATGAGGTCACTCCTGACTCACGGAACCGATGAGGTCACTCCTGATTCACAGAACCGATGAGGTCACTCCTGACTCACAGAACCTATGTGGTCACTCCTGACTCACAGAACCGATGAGGTCCAACCTGATTCTCAGAACCGATGAGGTCCAACCTGATTCTCAGAACCGATGAGGTCACTCCTGATTCACAGAACCGATGAGGTCACTCCTGATTCACAGAACCGATGAGGTCAATCCTGATTCCCAGAACCGATGAGGTCACTCCTGATTCACAGAACCGATGAGGTCCAACCTGATTCACAGAACCGATGAGGTCACTCCTGACTCACAGAACCGATGAGGTCACTCCTGATTCACGGAACCGATGAGGTCACTCCTGATTCACGGAACCGATGAGGTCACTCCTGACTCACGGAACCGATGAGGTCACTCCTGATTCACGGAACCGATGAGGTCACTCCTGATTCACGGAACCGATGAGGTCAATCCTGATTCACAGAACCGATGAGGTCACTCCTGACTCACGGAACCGATGAGGTCACTCCTGACTCACAGAACTGATGAGGTCACTCCTGATTCACGGAACCGATGAGGTCCAACCTGATTCTCAGAACCGATGAGGTCACTCCTGATTCACAGAACCGATGAGGTCCAACCTGACTCACGGAACCGATGAGGTCACTCCTGATTCACGGAACCGATGACGTCACTCCTGATTCACAGAACCTATGAGGTCACTCCTGACTCACGGAACTGATGAGGTCACTCCTGACTCACGGAACCGATGAGGTCACTCCTGACTCACAGAACCGATGAGGTCACTCCTGATTCACAGAACCGATGAGGTCACTCCTGACTCACAGAACCTATGTGGTCACTCCTGACTCACAGAACCGATGAGGTCCAACCTGATTCTCAGAACCGATGAGGTCACTCCTGATTCACAGAACCGATGAGGTCACTCCTGATTCACAGAACCGATGAGGTCAATCCTGATTCCCAGAACCGATGAGGTCACTCCTGATTCACAGAACCGATGAGGTCCAACCTGATTCACAGAACCGATGAGGTCACTCCTGATTCACAGAACCGATGAGGTCCAACCTGATTCACAGAACCGATGAGGTCACTCCTGATTCACAGAACCGATGAGGTCCAACCTGATTCACAGAACCGATGAGGTCACTCCTGATTCACAGAACCGATGAGGTCACTCCTGACTCACAGAACCGATGAGGTCACTCCTGACTCACAGAACCGATGAGGTCACTCCTGACTCACAGAACCGATGAGGTCACTCCTGATTCACAGAACCGATGAGGTCACTCCTGACTCACAGAACCGATGAGGTCACTCCTGATTCACAGAACCGATGAGGTCACTCCTGATTCACAGAACCGATGAGGTCACTCCTGACTCACAGAACCGATGAGGTCACTCCTGATTCACAGAACCGATGAGGTCACTCCTGACTCACAGAACCGATGAGGTCACTCCTGCAGGCGACGGCGGCGTGAGAAGCACAATCCACACGCCTCATCTGAGTGAGTGGGCTTCACGTACAGCAGTGGGCAGGCGAGGAGGTAAAGTATCATAATGAGCTGTCGAAAGTCTGACGCCGGGAAAGTGGGAGTTGTTCACTCGCTGCAGACGTTGATTTGAGTCTGCTTGAAGAAGTGAGCGAGTGGTTGTTCCCATCGATCGTTCACAGTGCAGCGGGGAAGCAGACCCAACGAGTCGACGACAGACGAGACCGGGGACGGTGATGGATCACCGCAGGCGCCACGCCCAACACGCAGAGCCAAGAGTGGTCCATACTGCCTTATCACCCGAGTACTCTGAAGTCTTACTACAATATCACCCGAGTACTCTGAAGTCTTACTACAATATCACCCAGGTACTCTGTAGTCCTACTACATTATCACCTGAGTTCTCTGTAGTCCTTACTACATTATCACCCGAGTACTATGTAGTCCTTACTACATTATCGCCTGAGTACTCTGTACTCACTAATAAAGTATTACATTAGTACCCTGTAGACTTACTACATTGTCACCTGAGTACTCTGTATTCTTACTACATTATCACCTGAGTACTCTGTAGTCTTACTACATTATCACCTGAGTACTCTGTAGCCAACAATAAAGTATTACATGAGTACTCGGTACTATATTTCTTCATATTTTGCTTCATGTTGATGTAGTGAAGGAAAGACCTGCAGGTCAAAGCGTATGCACCCAAACCCTTCAGCCCCCAACTCATCCTTCATCTTGATCTCAACTACTCACCTAAAGTAAAGTTTTGCTGTATCTTGCACAGACAGACAGATATGTATATATATATATACAGATCAGCACTGGGACTGAAAGTCTGAGGATCCCAAGAGACAAAACCAAAATAAACTCAAGTGGGTCGCGGGCGGAAGTAAACACTCCGCCTGCTGCGGTGGCGGCGGCCTGATACTCTCCTCAGATTCTTGTGATCAGATCACATCGAGATCAGATCTTCATGTTATTCCCCTCCTGACACAAACACATATTCTCCATCGAAGATTAGAATGAACCCAGAATGAAGCTGACTGATGCTGATAGGCTCATAGACAAAATCGCAAAAATGGCGTTGACGGCGTTGACGGCGTTGACGGCGTCCCCCCACTTTAATTTAAAGTGAAATTGATTTCCTGACTCTGCGAACATACTTAGACTCAAGTCCACCATCTAAAGCCTGTTGGCTAAATTTCACAGAAAGTGGGGTTAGAAACATTCTTTGGCTCTTTCTCTTCCCCGCTGGAGTCGAAAGTCTTCAATTCAATAAAGCAAAGTGTAAAGAAAGCCAGTAACGGGCCGACGGGCCGTCACGCTGCAGTTACAGTGTGGAGGATTTATTCAGTCGCTCCTTCGTGTCCACGTTTAGCAGCGGAGGAGACGGCAGTCGGCTCCGTCTTCAGCTCCGCCCCTTTTCACAAATCCCCCTCAGATCCCCTCAAGCCAATTAGGGACTGGAGGAGTGAGAATCAGGAAGCAAATTGGTCTTTTGGCTCCGGTCTCCGGGGAGACGGGAGGAGGAGGATGGAGAGGTGTGGAGCCAGAAAGGAGATAAACCGTGTTCCAAATTATTATGCAAATTATATTTTTCTCAGATTTTCCTAAATAGTCGATGCAAATGACAGTCAGTATAATTTTCAAGTCATCAACTAGATGTTAGAGTATAATTCGAATTCTATTGAACAAACCTCCAAATGATAACAGTATTTTTTTCAAAAATAAAAAACTCAAAATGCAGTGTTCCAAATTATTATGCACAACGGAGTTTCAAAACATTTTATAGGTTGTAAAGAACTAAAAATGGTCATTTGTTGAATTTGCAGCATTAGGAGGTCATATTTACTGAAATCAAAAGCTATTTCAATCAAAAACATCTTAACAGGCCAAGTTACATGTTAACATAAGACCCCTTCTTTGATATCACGTGTTACCTGTTTGCTGCTTTGTAATGGCCTTTTAGCAACTGCTCTCCTAATCCGATGAATTTGTCTGGCAGAAACCTTCCTCATTATGCTTTTATCTGCACGAACCCGTCTGTGCTCTGAATCAGCCACATATCTCTTCACAGTACGATGATCACGCTTAGGTTTTCGTGAAATATCTAATGTTTTCATACCTTGTCCAAGGTATTGCACTATTTGATGCTTTTCGGCAGCAGAGAGATCCTGTTTCTTTCCCATATCGCTGGCAAACTGTCTGAGATTGATTTCAATGATCCAAAGAGCCCTGAGACACAATACCATCCATGAGTTTAATTGAAAAACAAAAAATGAAATGTTTATGACACTTAAATCCAATTTGCATAATAATTTGGAACATGGTGTACAGGAAGAGGGGGAAAAACTGCATGTTTGTTTTTTGCACTGTAAACATTTCATCATCGAGGGTGTGTGTGTGTGTGTGTGTGTGTGTGTGTGTGTGTCCATGTACCTCCCATATGTTGTGTGATGTATCACCGGCAGCCGCACACTTCGCGTCATCTGTTCTTCGTCCCCGAGCAAAACACACGAGTACAGGAGCAAAAAAACGCAGATGCTTTACAAAAAAGAAGAAAGATTTAAGAGCTGCACTACAGTCGCCACAGGGGAACGCCAGATTATAACTGGAAAAACACACACACTTTGTGTACACACGCACTCACACAAAATACATCCTGGAGCGTTTCCTGTTCCCTGAGGACACTTCAGGCCTGATGAGTGTGATGCACCAGCCAGTGCTCGAATGAGACTTCCCTCTGTCGTCAAGGGAAGCAGACGCTTCCTGTGCTTCGGCCTGTTGAACCCCCACGTGTTCAGCTGCGGCTCTGACAAACGCACAGTGGACGCACACATTCCGGTCCCACGGTGTGAACACATACTGACGTGAAGCGCCATCGACCGGCTCCTCAGAGAGAAGAAGCCTGTCAGTTCCTTTTCCCCATAATGTCGATTCTTCAGCCGGTTTCCTTCCCCTCTCCTCTGCACTTCACAGGAGTCGTGACATTTCATATCTTTAGTGTGTTCTTTTGACAAAGAGGGATTCCTTGAACAGCCATTAGAGATTCCCTGCTCGGGCGAGAGGCTAAAGCAAAAGTTGTGGGAGAGGAGGTGGAGGTCGGTGGGAGAGGGATTGCGGGCGGCAGCAGATGGACTCGGTCGGGCCGGTGCTCTCCATTAGGCACGAGGTCACTCCACGTTCCTTTTGCGTGTCTTACACGAGCTGTGCTCTGCAGATTGTGGGTTTCAATACAGGCTCTTAAGTGTAACCTAAAGGAAATCCCAGACTGATACACAGATCGCTGGTATCAGTTTTGGGGATTTAAATCTGAAACCTCATGCCAGTAATCCCCCCGTCCGACGCAGATTTGAACAATTTTTTCCAATTACAGGGATGAAAAGATACAGAGAGCGACTCTTTGACGACGAGCCGGAGCAGAGAGGAGAGAGAATAGGAGGAGGAAGGATCGTCAGTAGACTGGCAGGCGGATTGACAGTAGCAGCGGAGCGAAACCTGGAGGTCGAGCAACTTCACTTTCTGTCATTTGAATTGAAAGCTGACACGTCTCGGATGTGCCGAGGAGGCCGCGTGACCTCGGGGCCTCCTTCATCTGCAACTTCAGTCTGACGAGGGAATGTGGGGATCTGTGTGTGTGTGTGTGTGTGTGTGTGTGTGTGTGTGTGTGTGTGTCTGTGTGTGTGTGTGTGTGTGTGTGTGTGTGTGTGTGTGTAAATATCAGAAGAGGTGACATTTATCCTCCGACAACTACAACTTCCTTTACAACTCTGCTTCTGTTCAGTGTTTGAAAAGACTCGAGGGAATAGGAGACAGAGCAGTTCCTGTCTCATAAAGACCCAGCAGGAGGAAAGAGGAACTTTCTTCATGGAAGAAGTAATTACAAGAAAGGAAGTCTGCTTTTTCGGAAGACGTGAATATGAGGAAGAGACGGAGGATGGAAAAATATATTATGGAAGAGAGACGGCCTCTTTAAAAGGATGATGACAGTGTGTGACAGAATAGACGTGTGTGTGTGTGTGTGTGTGTGTGTGTGTGTGTGTTATTTGTTTTAATTTCTCTCTTTTTTTCTGTCTATCTCTCTGCTGCACATTTTCTATCCCATGTCTCTGTACTGTGTGTGTGTGTGTATGTGTGTGTGTGTGTGTGTGTGTGTGTGTGTGTGTGTGTGTGTGTGTGTGTGCCACATGACGCAGCTCCCACCTGTTCCAGATTAACCCAGTGTGTTCCTTTGCCAGGTCAGGATTAACCTCACCACGAACGCAGATTAAGCACAGACACAAGCGCAGGCGGACACAGGACGCAGTCAGGCAGAGAGCGTGTGACACACACACACACACACACACACACACACACACACACACATCTGAACGTCGGGGAG
>NC_061515.1:30765000-30772500 GCF_022379125.1 Scophthalmus maximus
TTCTGTTGTCAGAGCGACGGAGAAGAAGTGACTTCGGGTTCGAGCTCTAGAAAATGTCAGCAATTTGTCAATATACACGCCGGGACGTCCCACAAGTAAAGAGGCGACTCGTCCCACTTCTACACTGCGACTGTGAAAGATACAGACTGAAAGTACGCAAAGTCCAGTTCTATCAAACATTATGAAAGTTGGAAATAATGATGTTTAACGTGAATACAAATCCCTGTGAGGCAGAAGCTGCTTCTCTGACCTCAATCCACCATCGTTAGTTCCTGCGACAAGCTGATGTCGGTTCATAAGCGATTTATCCTTTGCCTCAGTCGTGCTTTGTCAATTTCTATAGAAATCACAGCAGGAAGATGTTTTTACGTGGTCACGTTCAGTTCCAGTCCGTGGCTAAAGCTTGGTCTTCTTTCTCATTATCACACATGTTCTGTAATCTTCGCTGCTGGTTGATAGGAGACTCACACAGAGCGGTAGGCGGACGTGTATCTTTAGATCAGGACCAGACCTGATGGAACATGAGTCGGAACAGAAGCTGCATGTCATCTACGCGTTATGTTTTGTGCTGAAGTCATATCACGGCCCTTTTTTATTGTGTTAAAACGTTTTCCTGGACTCAGACGCCAGTGTGTGTGTTGTACAGTGAGAGGAGAACGTTTGAATGAATGAAGGGAACATGCAGTTTTTAATAGAACTCATCATGATTACTTTAACAAATCGTTAGAGCGGCTGCAGACGTGGACTGAGATGACCAGAAACAGACCCACACACACACACACACACACACACACACACACACACACATATGAAAATACAGTGACTGAACACGCACTCGCATCAGGAAGAACACTGTACTCAGACGCATTAATGCAGAAAGAAGCAAATCAAGATAGAGCATTATCGGAAAACAGTGACACGCACACACACACACACACATGCACACACACATACACACACACACACACACACACACACACACACACACACACACATACACATGGATGGATTACCTGCTTTAGATGAGATTGTTTGCTACATGATTCATTCATGCTTCACTGCTCCGGCTGCCATTATCTCCCATTGTGTGTGTGTGTGTGTGTGTGTGTGTGTGTGTTCCAGACTGTGTGCTTTTGTGTGTGTGTGTGTGTGTGTGTGTGTGTGTGTGTGTCCAGCCAATCACTACAGTACACTGCTCAACATGGGACCTTTTAATTAAAGGAGAAGTTTCATTATCAGCTCCATTAGTCAATGCCTGGCCTGTGTCAACACTCTCAAACACTCACACACACACACACACACACACTGACGGGGCTCTGCTAGCGTGGCTGGTATAATATTTAACCTGATGTTCAGTTGCAGGATGAGAGTGTAATTTATTATCCGTGGTAATGGGAAGTGACCCTCATTTCCAGTCAAATGAGCGAGGCGGGGCAGAGGAGACGTGAGAAGTCGTCGCGTCGTCATTTCCACCATAATGGAGGTCACAGGTCACACCGCTGAGGGAGGAGGAGGCCGACCATGCACGGTGGAGGATAATGTCTCTGCCTCCTGGTACATCCTTCAGAAAACTTGGGCCCTTTTTTTTCTCTGTACCCTAAGACGTTGGCGTTTCAGACGATGCGTTTGACAGAAGGAAGTAAACAGTGTGGTTACTGTGTGGTCATGTGACGGAGCAGCAGAGGAGCCCTGTGAGCGGCTCTGATTGATATGATGAGGATACAATTAACCATGAGCAAGACTCCAGGAGCCTCTCTTATCATGCTGAGCACCTCTTATGTCCCTGTGTGTGTGTGTGTTTATGTTCTTTCCCATGGCCGACACACACACACACACACACACACACACACACTGCATGTACATGTAGAGCTGTTTCCTGACTCTTCTCTCTCTGTTTTTTCTGCCGGCAGATGAAAGAGAGGACGTTCAGAAGAAGACTTTCACAAAATGGGTAAACTCACAGCTGTCTAAGGTGAGAAAGTTCCCCCCTCTCTCTGTGTGTATGTCCACTGCTGGAGGACCTGACGGGGCCTCGTGACAACTCGCTCCCATCTCTTATTTTTTAGTAGAAAGTGAAAAGGAGCAAAGTAATGGTTGTCAGTTTCCTGTTTGTCTGTGTGAGTCACGGACAATTTTAGAGGCATTTTCCTCTTTAACAGCTAGGATTCTCTCACACACACACACACACACACACACACACACAGAGATCCCTCCACGTCCCTTCTCTCTGAAGAGTCTGCTCCGTAAAGCTTGGACAGGTTTCCTCTTCCTGTTGTGATCCCACAGACTGCAGTCGGGGGTGATTTGAGAAAATATGGATTGTTATTTTTTGATTTTTGATTTATTGTCGCGTGTCTTCTTCTCTTTGCCTCTGGACTCTGTCGTGCTGTAACTCAGTCAGTCGTTCTCTCCCATCGGGACTGAATCACTTGTTTTCAATTGAACTCTAATTACATCTGGGTGTTTATTTGTGCCGTGTGTGTGTGTGTGTGTGTGTGTGTGCGTGTGGGTGTGTGTGTGTGTGTGTGTGTGTTTGGTGCATGCCGGCACATCGCTTCTCTTCCCGTTTTTCAAAGTTGATTGCGACGACGCTAGAGGTGTGCCGTTGCCATGGTGATAGAGACTTCAGTGTGTGTGTGTGTGTGTGTGTGTGTGTGTGTGTGTGTGTGTGTGACTAAAGCTATCGAAACAAAGTCTGATCTGAACCAGATGATTAAGGCCGGAGGATGGACACAGATTGGATGTCCTCTTCTCTTCTCCTCTCTTCTTTTTCATTCGTTTTCCTTTCCCTCTCTTCTCCTCTTCTTTCTCCTGGCCTTTTATTTTCTTCACTTTGTCTCTTACCCTCTCATCTCCTCTCCTCGATTGCCTTCCTCTCTTCTTCTCCTGAGTCCTCCTTCCTTCCTTTGCCGTCTCTTTCCCTTTCTTCTCCTTGCCTCTCTCCTCCCCTCCTGTCATCCCCCTCTTTCCTTTTCCATTCTATCCCTCTCCCCTCCTCTCATGTCCATCAAGCCTGTCCCATCCCCTCTAACCAGTACTAAGAGAGAGAGAGAGAGAGAGACCTCCTCATCCATCCACACTCACCAAAACATAATGAGTACCTCACCATAGATAGATGAGTCTGTCTCTCACACACACACACACACACACACACACACACACACACACACACACAGGCCTCAGGAAACTGATTGAAGAGAGACAGCAGACGGGAGTACGACTACAGGAGGGGAGAGAATGAAAGGAGAGAAGTGAGGTGAGGAGCGACAGGAGGGCAGAGGGTCCGGTGGCGGCGAGCGTGTGAAATATGTGAAAAGAGCGACGGAGTGATGTCTGGCGGTGAAGTGTCGTCGTGTGATTGTCCTGCTCAGCCAACCATAAAAAGAGGCTCTGCAGAAAACACGCTGCTCCGTCACCAGGCCAGCAGCCGGAGCGTTGGCCAACCGGCAGCTGACGCTTCCATTGCCACGACAACTGCCGGAGATGCTTCCTACGTTTCCCAGAAGCCCCATCCCTCACAGAGCGGGCCTCCGAGCCAGGGAGGCGAGAGAAGGAGGAGGTGACTCCACCGCAGGCCGGACGCAGATGAGACAAGTCGTCAGTTTGGTTGGTCCATTCTAAAGAGGAAAGACCAGCTGGGGGATTCAAAGGAAGTATCTTCATCTCTCAGTGGCCAGATGTTATTCGCCCTTTTCTGCAGGATTGAAGTGAGTCACTCAGGACTGCGATGAACCGCCGTCGACAGCGACTTTTCATGCCATTCTCGCTGACAAGGTTTCTGTCTTCTCCGTGCAAAAGCAATAATTGACAGCGAGAGAGGGACGAGTGACTCGGCTGCAAATGTTCAGATGACACATCACTTCTTGGAGTTCCTCCAATCCAACGGAGCATCACATCCCGAGTGAGCGTCTGTCGCTCTCAGGAGAAGCTACTGATGGAGGCCTGGTGGCGCGGGCTGCTTCGACCTGCTGTGAAGCACAAAGACACAAGCAGCCAGTCTGTGAGTGGCTTTTGCTTTGTATGCATTTCCCTTTTCTTTTTTCAACTCTCCTGCATCCGTGCGAGGACAATATATATGATAATGTCGCGTTTGTGTCGGACAGTTCGGCAGCGCATTGTTTCGCTGCGTCTCCTTTTGTTTTTTCGCGATGACACAAACAAGTTGGCCGCACATCTTTATTTCCACGACCACGAACCGAAGAAAACACGACCACCTCCAGGTGAGATGCACTTCTGGGATTGGACGGCTGATCTTTGGTTGTTTGTCGTAGAGCAAGAAAAAGCGTGAAATCTGCAGGAAATGATAGAAAGGAAATATGTTCGGAGGCAACAAGAGCGTTGAGACACACACCAGACGCGTGTGAAGTGCTGGTGTGTGTGTGTGTGTGTGTGTGTGTGTGTGTGTGTGTGTGTGTGTGTGTGTTATAGCTCATAGAGAGAGACATGAATGAAATACATACACACTTCACAAATCACAGATCGCCTCAGGAGCTTATTCCCGTTTATTTTACAGCAGGGTTCTTTGTTTTCCCTCCTTCTTTTTTGTTCTATCTGGAAAATTAGATCGACAATTTCTCTCCTTCTTCCCCTTTGCTACAGGCACCTGCTTGTTTCTACATATGTAGATAAGAGTGGAGTCAAACGTATTTCCTAGCACATCAAAAGCATAAGGGGGGTGGGCCCCAGTGCTTCACAGTCGAGGCAAAGGAACGCAACACAAGAAATAAGACATGAGTACAGTAAAAGAATGTCACGCTTCATCAGAATCAGGCTGAATGAGGCACAAGAAAGAAACAGTCATTTAGGGGAAAGCAGCTGGATGAACGCAACCTGCAAACACCTGTTTTAAAAGATCTATTACTGACATGCAGATTGAACACAACTGTCTGTGTGTGTGTGTGTGTGTGTGTGTGTGTGTGTGTGTGTGTGTGTGTGCGTGTGGAGGTTTCAAGTCTCCACATCACTTGTCTGAATGTCCCGGACTGTGATTGGCTCCCGGACAAGTGGTGATGTCATAAATCATAAATCCTTTCCCTTCAGGAGCTCAGACTTCACAGGATAAACAAACATATCTTTCTAAAAGGAATCGGGGTTTGAAAGTACCATAGATTTATTCCAGTAATATTTACCTAAATATTTACTTAAAAGTGTATTTTGTCTTTCTGCAATAACCAGTACAAAGACATGTTTGGTTTTAATTCAGGTATTTGTTCTTCTTGTTTGTTTTCAGGCAGTGGCCAACTGAGGCTGCATATTCATGCATTATTACATACTTCTAATGAGAAACAATGAGTAGTTTGTTAGTGATTGATTCTTTTGTCCTCAGTCCGACTGGGAAGCTTTAAATACCGACTTGCTCAAATTAAACGACTCTTAAAAAGGAAAGTTTTCCCTGTGCTCGGGGCGTCTCTGTTCTCTCAGGAGTTGGGCACAGATATAATGGCACACATAAAGTGATCCATTGGAATTATTGTAATAACTCTGGTCATAAAAGACACCTTATTAAATTAAGTCCTGATATAATAAGCGCTGTAGCTGCCCTCCGTCTCCCTGCACAGAGATGACGTAACTTAAGAAACCCGGTCCTCCCTAAAACGCTGTGAGTTATGTTGTGACACATAATTCAAAGTTCAGTTAACTCACACAGATGTGGGCGGTGGGCCGGACCCCTGTGGTCCCTCAAAGTAAAACCGCTGCGCTCATGGTCTTGTGATGCTTCCCTGTCGCTCACGGATAAGTGAACTGTCCGTCAGACATGTGATGAGTTATTCATCTTCTGTCAGGGAGAGAGACGTGTCACTTCCCCTGTGAAGTCCAGACACTTGTCGAAGGAAGAGAAGTGGCTTGATTTAAGGAAATGCAAATTTTCATGCTAACATGCGGAGTTGTCTGTCTTCAACGGTCTCGTGTCCTCGTATCGGTCCTGCGAGCCCCCCCCCCCCCCCGTCACATCACCTTCCCTCTCTGTGATTTACAGTCGCCGCCAGAGGAACTGTTAGAAGATTCAATTATGGAAGCGGACGTGTTGAAACGGGCCTGACGCTGATGTGTCTTCAGAGCTGTTGGTGGGTTTCTGTCTGACGGGGGGATGGAGAACAGACTGTGAACGCTCATGTTAACAGAACAGATTCACCGTCACACAAATGGAGTCAAACCTCAGAGAAGTTTACATGTAGGCTGGAAAGGTCGTGGTTCAATTTCAAAAAATGGATAAGTTGTTCTTCACCTCCTCCGATACAACCTTCAGTGTTTCTGTCCTACATTGTTTTAAATACAGTGTCTATTGATCCTCGTGCCATTTCATAGTTTTCATTTCCTTTTTCTTGAAATAAATTCAGTGACTCCAAACATAAAAAAGATCTATAGTGTGGAGCAATTGACAGCGTGGAGCCGAGAGAAGTTGTAGAAGAATTGTATTATATCAAATATTAAATACTATGAGTAAACTGATCATAATGACAAATGGGTTCATAAACAAAAAACAAACATATACTGTACAGCGTTATTCTTGGTGGTAAAGAAACCAATAAAACGGACGTCAACTCTTTTGGCAGCTGCCCACCTGAGGGCAAGCACTCACATTTATTTCTAATTGAAGCAGAAATGTGGATATGATGCAGCAGAAGAATATGATGGTCTTTGCTCTCCGGAGCTGTGATCTGCAGGAGCAGTGTCCTCCCCTACATAACAAGTGGACCAGACGTGCTCAGAGAACCCATATGAAGATGTGTGGGAGTAAATGTATGCAGGATATTGCACAGACTAAATGTCCTTATTGTAGATTTAAAAATTTGATATTCTCCTAATTTATAGATTCACTGACAGCTGTGTCTACACCGCGCTTCCCATTCAAAGACAAACCCGCTTTGGTTTGGAGGAAACGGAATGAATCATCTTTGTTTGACTGCAAAGACACACGCACACACACACACACACACACACACACACCTGAGAAATGAGTCAGCTGTGTTTTTGCATTCCGGCCACATGCCGGTGGAGGTCGTCGCGCTCGCCGCCGTCGCTGTTCTGCCGAGGATGAAAATGTTTGTTTGTGCGTTTGTCATGATCCTTTCTACCCGGCACATGTTGTGGTGAGGCGGGTTTACAACGTGTGTGTTTGACGTGTGTGTGTGTGTGTGTGTGTGTGTGTGGGTGTGTGTGTGATTTTGTCCTCTCTCCCCTGTGGCTGAAAATCCCAGTTTGAGCAGGAAGAGGATAAAAGATGAAGTGCTAAAAGGAATCTGGTTCAGGACTGAGCATGTCTGTGATTTCACACTGGCTGCTGCTCATTACTCCAAAAACACTAGTGTGTGTGTGTGTGTGTGTGTGTGTGTGTGTGTGTGTGTCGGTACATCGAGAAGGGCTCTTACAGTTTTATTTTTGAGAGAGATGACCCTCCTCTCCCCAGCGGACTGCAGGAAATGGCTGCTTTTACACTTCAGTGTTTGTGAGCGAGATGAGACGTGTTGATATGTAGATATTCGAATCCTCCACATTCAG
>NC_061515.1:30782500-30805000 GCF_022379125.1 Scophthalmus maximus
AGTGAGTTCCCCTCATCCGAAATGTCTTGTCAGTGTTGTTTTACTGTGAAGTCCCATGAGCCTCTTTGTTCACAGTGAGACCTGACAGTTACTCCGCGTACAGTTTAAAGTGCAGCGATGCGACTGGCGGAAGTGGAATAAACGGACGAAGGACTTTGCAGAAGTGACACAGAGTTATTCCAATAATTATGACTTAAAAAAAGGTTAGCATCTGTTAGCAGTGGTCACACACCAAGGCCATGGCCCTGCACATCGTCTGCCCTGGTGACAAGAGCGTTATGTTTACCGGTGGAGGAGGAGCATCGGGCCAGTTCAAAAAATCTAATCTCATTCGTGGTTCACATGTGATTTTTCATTGCAAAAGTTTACTGAGAAAATGAGTGGCGGACCTGAGAGCATGTTCAGTAGTGTCAGTCCATCGCTGCCGACTTACAACGACCTAGTTCCAGAAATAAACCTGACTGCATCAGCTGAAGTGAGTCAATTACACTTGTATTTCACTTTTATGAAAATTAAACCACACTACGCTTTTTAATAAAACCCATTCAACTTGTTTATGACCAGAACGTCATCCCTTTGTGCTTTGGAGAACTCTCCCGGTTTCCTTTTAGTCAACATACGAGCATGAGAGACGACGACCAACCGGCTACATGATCCGGCAAATCCTTGACGAATTAATATGTACATTGATATGATCTATGTTGCCTCTACTCTCTCAGGCCTGAGCTTTTTGATTGGAGTGCGGTGGAGAAGAAGACGTCAGCGATCGACAGACTGGAACACGCCTTCAGTACGGCAGAGCAACACCTGAGGACGGACAGGCTGCTGGACCCTGAGGGTAACACACACACACACACACACACACACACACGGGCCGGAACACGTGATGTGGTCACGTCTGCTGGTTCTGGCCCTGAACAGACTGTGTTAAAGACACAAACAGGGCGTGAGGAGGGTTTAAAAAATGCAAATGGTTGATTAAAAGTCCGATCATATGCAGCATATGACTCAATAAAGCATCTGCGCTCAACAACAGCACTCGCGTCGAAACGCCTTCATCAGTTTCTCCAGGATTGGAACAGACTGTTTCTTCATCGAATCACGAGGACACAGAGCTGAGACCAAACATTCACTGCAAAACTGTGCAACCGGTGGATTTTATCCATTTCACATGAATACTTGTGCTTTGTTTCAGCGTTAGAAGAGGGATGTGATGATTCCTCTTCCCTTTGTTTATCCCGTCTTTGTCCGTTCCCTTTCCCACTACCTCTTTCTTTTCCGTTCTAGCTTTGTATTTCCTTCGCTCTTGTTCACTTCTGTAGCCTGGAGTCAGAGCTGACATGCAGCTCAGTTCTCAAGTACTCTCTTCTGGATACACATATATATATATATATACATATATACATATATATATATATATATATATATATGTAGACAGACAAACACAGCAAACTGTGGAACATAGGTTTGACAAGTTTCCCCTCATCAAAACTTATTTTTCCAAAGTTGTATCTGATCTAACATCTTGTAGATGTCATGAAGGAATAATCTGCAAGAATAAGATTTTAAAAAAAAAATGCTGCCAAAGATTCACGCATTTTTGGAGAGGATCATTTATTCCAGGCTGCACAGTGCATGTTTAAAGAGGCAGACACACACAATGAGAAGCAGAAGCAGGCAGTTGTCCTTGAAGCAAGAAAGAAGCTCAAACACACACATGCTGACAAACAACCTTACTTTTCTCTGTGATGCTTATGAATCACTGTTCCAAAGGCAAATATATGACTATTACAGACGAAGGTCAAATTTAACAATGGTGACGAGTCCTTTCCAACATTTTCTTCACTCTGTCACTCTCCGCTCTGCAGACGTGGCCGTGCCTCACCCAGACAAGAAGAGCGTCATCATGTACGTGACGTCGCTCTTCCAGGTGCTGCCCCAAAGCGTTTCCATGGAAGCCATCAAGGAGGTGGAGACGTTGCCGCGGGGGGCGGCGGCGGCGGTGGCGGCAAACGCCCGCAAGACGACGGAGGAGCACTACCAGATCCAGACCCAGCAGCGTTTCTCTCAGCAGGTTAGAGGCTCACACTCAACGCTTCAGCTACAACACGTGAGCAAATATGGACTCAACAGTCACAACTACACAGAAGAATAATAACTGAAAGGTCAAACAGTCACACTCAAAATTTCAGCCTCTTAAATTCATGGGATTCTTCAGAGGAAACCAAAAAAAACGACGTCATAGAAGCATGGCATCCTATCACCATAGCAACCTGTCGAATAGTTGTTCCTGTGGTAACACATGTTGGATTGACGTATACCTGTCGGCCATCTATATATTAAATTCATTAATATTATTATTTTCTGAGGAACTTATGATAGACCAGGATTTATTTCCCATGAGCCTTTGCTCTGCATGCATCGTGCCTCTAATCAGCTAATCTACATCTACATTTCATTGCCTCATTAAATAATATAAACAGCCAACCATCTCCAGATGTTTGTACAGTACACTGTATATTATCATGTCCATAACAGGATTATTCAACCCATTTACAAAATGAGCTTTTCCGTCCCATTCCGCTCTCCTGCCAACCGGCTACTTTAAGATTATTACGGGCTCTCGTGAACTTCCCAGCAGGACATTCTCTCTCTCTGTCTGTATTCTGGAGAAACTGAGACGGATGAGAGAAGCTGAAGAGACCAATCCTCTCTAAAATCTCCTCCGAGTCGTTTGGGATCCGAGTGGCAGCGGCACAAAGCACAGATTAGATTCGATTCAGAGATCTTTGAGGGAAACGTTGACACTTGGTTCTCACATCTCCACAAGTGGTAAGAAGAAAGAAAAACTCATTTGGATTTGGAACTCATCGTTTCCCTGACGTTCTGCAAAATAAAATGTACATTTATCAGAAAACTATTCTGAGAATATAAAGTCAGAAATGTGCGAGAAAAAGGTCAGAAATCTGAGATTAAAGTCTCAAAAAATTGTATTAGCATTATTCATCAATATGTATTTTAAGTGAATGTTTCTTATAGAAATACTTTCTTG
This sequence comes from Scophthalmus maximus, assembly GCF_022379125.1. Classification (NCBI taxonomy): domain Eukaryota; kingdom Metazoa; phylum Chordata; class Actinopteri; order Pleuronectiformes; family Scophthalmidae; genus Scophthalmus; species Scophthalmus maximus. Next base: position 30,785,553 of record NC_061515.1, read on the forward strand.
CATCTGTCCGTTTGTCCAAATTTGCCTGTGTAATGTTGGACATTCAGAGTTTTCCCTTATAATATTAGCCCCTTGGAATTTTATTACTAGGATTTTTTCCCCCCCAGACCAGAATAATCGTGCAACAGCCAAAATTCAGAGTATATTGAATCGTAAAAGAACTCTCAAGGCTTATGAAGAGCACTTGAAATAAAGTATTGGCTGTAAATGGGAGGTCCTACATCAGCACAGTCGATGGAGTGATATATGTGTGTTTAATTGGCGGACTCCTTACTCGACTCCTCCCGTATTAGAGAAAGCTCAGATTGGCGAGCGCGAGCGGCGAGCGGCGAGCGGCTCCTGGCCTGACAAGTGAAAACCCCACAAGAGCAGAGCTGAAGTAATTACCCTTTTAGGATCTTGCGCGCACTAAGCAGAACGGTTTTATGTCCTCGAACCTTATTTTGAAAATGAAACTTCAATTCAGCATCTATCTAATGACCATCCATCTGTCCGCTCGTCCACTTATCTTTCCATTCTGTAGAAAGACACACACACTCTCATCTCCGAGCCTCATCTCCGAGGCAGCGCGGGCGAAACAGATGTTCTCTCCCCCGCTAACGGCCTCCCGCCTGTTCCCAGGGATCCCCAAAGTCCTGCCGTTCTTCTCTGAGCGTCGACAGCGGAATTGAGACGGAACCTCTGAATAAATGTGAAAAAGAAAAAAGCGAGATCCACCAGCTCTGACCTTTTGAGCCGAGTTAAACTGAGGTCAGTGTAATGCTCTCTCGCCAAAGTGGGATGGAGTGAGCTTCCTGGAGTAGTGGCCGGTGAGGTTATCAACCCCCTCCTTCGTCAGCTCTCGGAGAGAGACTACAGGGGACAGAAAGGAAGGGAGGGAGGGAGGGAGGGAGGGAGGGAGGGAGGGAGGGAGGGAGGGAGGAAGGGAGGGAGGGAGGGAAGGAGGGAGGGAGGAAGGGTGGAAGGGAGCGAGGGAGGGAGGGAAGGAGGGAGGGAGGAAGGAAGGAAGGGAGGAAGGAAGGGAAGGAGGGAGGGAGGGAGGGAGGGAGGAAGGAAGGGAGGGAGGGAGGGAGGGAGGGAGGGAGGGAGGGAGGAAGGAAGGGAGGGAGGGAAGGAGGGAGGGAGGAAGGAAGGGAAGGAGGGAGGGAGGGAGGGAGCGAGGGAGGGAGGGAGGGAGGGAGGGAGGGAAGGAGGGAGGGAGGAAGGAAGGAAGGAAGGGAGGGAGGGAGGGAGGAAGGAAGGGAGGGAGGAAGGAAGGAAGGGAGGGAGGGAGGAAGGAAGGAAGGGAGGGAAGAAGGGAGGAAGGAAGGGAGGAAGGAAGGGAGGAAGGAAGGGAGGGAGGGAAGGAGGGAGGGAGGGAGGGAGGGAGGAAGGGAGGAAGGGAGGGAGGGAGGGAGGGAGAGAGGAAGGGAGGGAGGGAGGGAGGGAGGGAGGAAGGGAGGGAGGGAGAGAGGAAGGGAGGGAGGAAGGGAGGGAGGGAGGGAGGGAGGGAGAGAGGAAGGGAGGGAGGGAGGGAGGGAGGGAGGGAAGGAGAGAGGAAGGGAGGGAGGGAGGGAGGGAGGGAGGGAAGGAGGGAGGGAGGGAGGGAGGAAGGGAGGAAGGGAGGGAGGGAGGAAGGGAGGAAGGAAGGAAGGGAGGGAGGGAGGGAGGGAGGGAGGAAGGGAGGAAGGGAGGGAGGGAGGAAGGGAGAGAGGAAGGGAGGGAGGGAGGGAAGGAGGGAGGGAGGGAGGGAGGAAGGGAGGAAGGGAGGGAGGGAGGAAGGGAGGAAGGAAGGAAGGAAGGGACGGAGGGAGGGAGGAAGGGAGGAAGGAAGGAAGGGGGGAAGGAAGGGAGGGAGGGAAGGAGGAAGGGAGGGAGGGAGGGAGGAAGGAAGGAAGGAGGGGAGGGAGATAGGGAGGAAGGAAGGGAGGAAGGAAGGAAGGAAAGGAGGGAGGGAGAGAGGAAGGGAGGGAGGAAGGAAGGAAGGAAGGAAGGGAGGGAGGGAGGGAGGAAGGAAGGAAGGAAAGGAGGGAGGGAGGGAGGGAGGAAGGAAGGGAGGGAGGGAGGGAGGGAGGGAGGAAGGAAGGAAGGAAGGGAGGAAGAAGGAAGGAAGGAAGGGAGGGAGGAAGGGAGGGAGGAAGGAAGGAAGAAGGAAGGAAGGAAGGGAGGAAGGAAGGGAGGGAGGGAAGGAGGAAGGGAGGAAGGAAGGAAGGGAGGAAGGAAGAAGGAAGGGAGGGAGGGAAGGAGGAAGGAAGGGAGGAAGGGTGGGAGGAAGGAAGGAGGAAGGAAGGGAGGGAGGGAGGGAGGGAGGAAGGAAGGAAGGAGGAAGGGAGGAAGGAAGGGAGGGAGGGAAGGAGGAAGGGAGGGAGGAAGGAAGGAGGAAGGAAGGAAGGGAGGGAGGGAGGGAGGAAGGAAGGAAGGAGGAAGGGAGGAGGGAAGGAGGAAGGGAGGAAGGAAGGGAGGAGGGAAGGAGGAAGGGAGGAAGGGAGGAAGGGAGGGAGGGAGGAAGGAAGGAAGGAGGAAGGGAGGAAGGGAGGGAGGGAGGAAGGAGGAAGGAAGGAAGGAAGGAGGAAGGGAGGAGGAAGGGAGGAAGGGAGGGAGGGAGGAAGGAAGAAGGAAGGAAGGAGGAAGGGAGGAGGGAAGGAGGAAGGGATGGAGGGGAGGGTAGAGATAAGGATGTGCACAACAGAAGTGAAGAGTGACATGCAGCAGACAAGTGAGAAGTGCGAGGAACAGGTCTGATGGTGATAAAGTGAGAGACGGAGCAGGAAGACGAGATGGAAAACAGAGTTACTGACAGTGGCTATTATCTGCCTCCTGCCTCATCTGTCACCGGCACCGCACATCAACACCTGACTCCCACCACCTGGGACCCAGTCGGCAGACCAGACCTCTCATCGGGGGGGGGGGGGGGGGGGGGGGGTCGTAGAGTTCGGTTGTTTAAAAGTAGTCAAGGTTAATCCATGACGTCATCGGAGGCGTCCGGCTGAAACAACACTGGTGTGGTGTTTTGAGCCAGGAACTGGTTTGATCCGCTCTGCGCGGCGAGGACACAAAAGGATGATCGACCTTGACAAGAGGAAAGAGCAACACAGCGACGGACAAAACAGTCACAAGGAAATATTCAGTTTCTGTTTCCACATCGTCAGGTCCAGGACCCGGTGTTGGAGCGCGAAGGGTTGAGTCCACTGTTACATTCACTGTAACTGTTCAAACACATTGAATCATAGAGAAGCAACAGCTCGGTTCTGCTAATGACTTGATTTGAAGTGTCTCTTCTTCACCAAAGCAGAGGGATCATCCAGACATAAAGCACGACGCTCTGCTCCTCCTCTTGTTTGCATGTGAACGCACCATTCCACTTTCATATCTGTGTCCACCTCATGTACATCCAAGAGGCTCCGCCTTCAGTTGGGCGAGTGACTCATTACCCGGATTGATTTCACTTTGGGATCCTTTTGAATCTTCCATCGTGCACGGGGAAACGTGTGGAGAGAATGTAGATTATCGATGGCGATATCAATAATGTATTGCACACAGCGCCGTGTGAGTGATTAAGTGATGCAGCACAGGAATATTTTCCCCTTGTACTTTCTCACAGCTGCCGACCGACCCCCGGTCCCGAAAAGCAGAGTACACTTACTATCTACCAGTGTACTACTGCATACTTGATTTAATAAGTAGTTATTAGGTAATTATTTCTTTGTATTATGTCCGCTAATAGTCGGCTGATCAGAGCAGTAGTCAGTCAACTCGGTACGAAACCAGCACGTCGGTCTACTGGCCAATGACGGACGCCGATGAAGCGCTGAGGACTTCAGTTCCACCGAGCTGCTGCTGGTCTTGGATGAATGTGGCTGAGTGGGTGTTTGTCCCGAGGTAGAAAAGCAGGCTTCGACCTGCTGCCTGGTGAATATGACGAGGAGGACGGTGTGTCCGAGGGCCGTCGGCGTCGGGAGGGATGTGGTGGATGTGAGGGGACCTGGACTCTGTGTGTTCCATTCTGTCCACATCCACGTCTGTTCCTCCGTCTCTCTGTCCGTCTCTCGTCTGCATCATCCGCAGCTGAGTTTCCATCCACAGTTGTTTTGTTCTCGGTGAACTCCGTCGCAGGAGACAGACAATCTGCTTCCCATGAACGCTCGCGTGACGCAGGTGCTCAGGTGTGTTCATGTGGATGAACTCAATCGCTCGTAAGAACTAAACATATTAACATATTATTAATTTTACATATAAGGTGTAAAAGGCCTTGTGCAGTTGTATGTTGCTGTAATTCTCTGTTTCCATTCTCCAAAAGCAAAGAAACAACCTTCTCCGACATTAACAACTTTTCTTATTGATAACCACCGCGTGCCGTGTTCATTTTCTAGACATTCAATTTTCCCTGCGAGATGTTCTCTTCGGCACATTCCGCTGGTGCAGATTCACCTCGTCTCCGTGGGTTTTGTTTGTTTCTTATTTTTCTTATTTTTCAAAGTTCACCCAGAAATGAGCTTGACATTTGGATGGAAACGGAGCTGGTGTGTGATTATTCACGCTTGGTTTCTTCACTCTGCATCTCTTCCTTCGCCTCTCCTCATCGAGATCTCTCATCGTCTCTCGCTTCTCCTACACCTTTGCCCTCTGCTTTTTATTCATATCTTTTTGCCACTGTATGTCATTTGCTGCTTTTCCTGCCTCTGTATGATTTGGCTTCTGAATCTTTTTGCGCTGTGCTTTGCCTCCTCTTTGCCTCCTTCCTCTGTCTCTCCTCTGGCCCGTCTCCTGCCGATCCTTTCACCCCGTCCCTCCGTCCTGTTCTCTCTCTCTCTCTCAGATCACGGTGAGTGTGGCTCAGGGCCGCGTGCGGAGCCCCTCGCCGCAGCCGCGCTATAAAAGCTATGCCTACACCCAGGCCGCCTATGTCAAGTCGCCCGAGCAAAAGAGGAGGCGTGTTACTGATCAGGTCCGTGTCTCGCTAACACTCCACGGCACACGTCCATCTGTCTCTGTATGTGTTGTTGGCTGCACACGTGTTGTTGTTGTTTTGTCTGCAAAGAAATGTCCATGTCCGCGTCCACGAGTGGTCTTCAATACTTCCTTCAACAGGAAAACTTCCTGGTGACTTTGGGTTTTTTTGTGCAGAGAATGTTCCTATTAGAATATTGAAAATACATAGACAAGTTGAACTACTGTTACAAAATAATATGCACAGACTGAATATGAAACTATGGACATTTTTTGCTGTGTCAGTCGCACGGTGTTGATTTGATTGAATTAATTTGAAACGTGGTTTACTATTAATATTTATTTGAGCCAGTGTAGGTAAATAACGTTATCAATCAATAACATTAGATACGCTTCATATTCCGATTATGTTCATTAGATAAGAAGCTTGATTCCACTCTCACGTGGTCGAATGCGAATCAGCAACTGGCGTTGATTAGTTTTCCTCCGTATAAAAGACGAGCAGGAGGAGAGACCCGCTGACGTGACTCACTAATCAACACGTCTTAACTCCTTCGTCTGATCCATCCTCAGACTAAAGTGTGAGAACAAGAGTAAACCGTTGCCGTAACGACGCCTCTCCGTCAACCTCTCGGCGACCACGAAAGACCTTTGACCTCTACGTGACTGATGTCATCAAAACCCGCAAACGTCTGCAAATCCGTTGTCACAAACAGTTACTCCATTTCTAAATATGATCTAACGTGACACTACATTTCCATAGGATTATTAAAAATCCCGTGTTGTCTTTTACAACAGTACTTCTCAAACCATGCCCTCAGGTTCTGCCTCTCTTCATGCGTCATCCCCCGCGCGACAACGCCGCTCACGGAGCCCGGAGACATCCGCCGCCCTTGTACTTATTTTTAAATACGTCTCCCCCCAATTCCGAAATATGGCGTTTCAGAAATGTTCGGATGCATTTTCAAAGTTGTCACCCTGCACTCTGTGACTGAACGTGGGCCCTCAGTCACTCTGACTCGGGCGGAGCGGTGTGGGATATCGAACGCACCGGCCGGGTGCTCGACTCAACCCGGCGGGCACCTTAAAGGCTTCATAATAAGAAACGATTATTTGTCAGATAAGATATTTTCCTGAGCCCTCCCACTGATCTTTGATATTCAGGATGTAGAGCAGAACGCACAGCACAAAAACCATCAACGCAACGAGTCTATCTATGAGAGATTTGACGGATATGGACAACAAAGTGCAACAAACAGTATCCTGGATAATAATAATAATAATATATTTGATTTATAAAGCGCTTTTCATGTACCCACAGCGCTGGATCTCAATGTTTGGCTTATTTTATATTTATATGATTTAAAACTGGACCATCAGACAAAACATATTGTGACTAGAAAAGAGAGGGGAGGGGGGGGGGGGGGTTGGCTGCACCGAGAACAGGCCTTGTGTATCTTTGTATCTTTTCAGGACCTTATTACCAGACTGAAGAATAGAACGAGAGGAGGAGCACAGAGGCGAGATAAAAAGAGAGAAGTTATTAGTGTCCAGATTAGTCGCAGGCACACAAGAGAGATATGGAGGGAGGAGGAGGGAGAGAGACCCAACGAGAATGAGGACAAGTCGTTACGGTTGGACAAAGGCCAGAGCTGCTTGTCAGCGCGGGTGCAGGCGAACACTAACAGGACCTCTCCTCATCTCCCTCCGTCGTCTCCCTGTCTTTCTTTCATGATGCATTTTTCCGCTCCCGCCCTTCATCTCCTTATTTCCTATTTCTCTACTTCTCAACACCTCTCCCCGGCCGTGACGTTTCTCCCTGCATATCCCCCTCCACTATCACGCTCCATCTCTGCCCATTACCTCCCTTCCCCCCCTCCCCTCTCTAGTTCCTGACGCCCAGCCAGGAGGAGCTGCAGCGGGGCCTCAGTCCTCTGCCCCCGGGCTCCACCAGCCTGGAGAGCTACCAGGCTGCACTGGAGGAGGTTTGTTAAAAGACAAAGCAACAATAAAAGATCAACCATTTCGGCGAGTTGCGCTCATTCAACGTCGTATTTGAAGGTGTTGACGTGGCTGCTGTCGGCCGAAGACGGGCTCCAGGGGCAGCCTCCCATCTCCAGCCACGTGGAGGAGGTGAAGGAGCAGTTCCACACGCATGAGGTAAGAGCGGGAGCATTCATACATGTGCCATGTTAATGCTTCCATAAGGCACTGCCAGTATGTGTGAACTGCTTCTCACCAGGGCTACATGGTGGAGCTGACCAGCCACCAGGGCAGCGTGGGGCGGGTCCTGCGCGCCGGCGCCGCCCTGCTGGGGGAGGGACACCTGAGCGAGGACGAGGACCGGGAGGTCCGGGAGCAGATGAACCTGCTGAACTCCCGGTGGGAGCACCTGAGAGTGGCGAGCATGGAGAGACAGAGCAGGTACACGCTCGCGAGGAAAGACACAGCTATCGATGAAACAATCAACTGATGATGAGAATGATCATTTAGAAAGAACAGAAGAAGAACAGTCCTGCAACGTACAGTGTCCTACTTTGACTTGTATGAAGTCCCGGGTTGAATGTGAATCCTTTAAATTCAGTTTCAGCTCGCAGCTCGTCTGCCTGAGGGGGTGAACCTTTGTGTGTATCTGCCACCACCTACATCTTTTTATTGACTCTAAATGCAGCGACTGGCCAAGTCCCAGATGACACCCGAAAAATGAAAACTTTGACCCGCCCATTGAATATTTGAGGGAGCTACTTATAAACAGTGTGAAGGTTTTGAGGTGGGGTGGTCCCCGCTGAGTAAACAGAAGGCGTTGCACACAATGTCTGCTTTTTAACTATGAAATATTAGATGTTTATACCAAATGTTTATGTCATTTTGGAGAAACAGAATTATTGCTCACAGCGTTATTGTGCGAAATATGGGTTGAACCATGAAGAGTACAGCCCAACTGACATGCTGATGTCAGGGAGTGAAACATTTCTGATGCCGAACTTGAATTGAGAAAAGCAAACATTCATAAACGCTGATAACAATACATCTGTCCAAGGCGAATATCGGCCGATATCATCCACCGCCGACTTTTGCTCCATCCAGGCAAGTACAGTGTAAGTGCTGCAGTCAATATGGCAGGTAATGAGACTTATTACACACATTATCTCCACAGAGACTCTGATGTACATGAAATACATCCAGCAATGAATGTTTACAACCCCGTGATAAAATGGAGGTTCGGTAAAAGCCGCGCCTGAAGGAGAGTTCTCTTCCAAAAGAAAATGTTTAGCATTCAAAATGTAATAATAACACAGAATTATTTAAATCATATCCAGAGCTGAGATAGATATATAAAGTAACACAGGTCAGATTATTTTATATACATTTTCTTCCTCTCCTAATTTAGGCCTGTGAATGAACTTCAGTCTCTTGTCGACATTCACGGACACAAAGAACAGCAGCCGTTCTAATTACAGTGGATCAAATGATAACTGACACGGAGCCAAATTTAATTGACCGTTCATCTATCTTCTTTGATAATCTTGCTGATTCGAGCGCCGGGCTGTGGAGACGTGGCCTGGACCACCAGACGCCACCGGGTGGAAGGCTCTGACCGTCTCCACCAGGCCTCCCTCACTGACATGTGTCCGCCCCCCCAGACTCCACGAGGTCCTGATGGACCTGCAGCACCAGCAGTTGCAGCAGCTCACCGATTGGCTGGACGTGACCGAGGCGCGGATCAAGAGGATGGGGGCTCAGTTGGGCCCGGACCTGGAGGACGTCAAGCACCAGGTGGAGGAGCACAAGGTGGGCCGCTGTTTCCTCCAACTGAGCTACGCGAACACTTCAACGCGTTAGACGCAAACTTCATGTCTGAAAACAGCTGTAGATCAGGTGAACCGGGGGTGTGTGTGTGGGGGGGAAGCCCCCCAGCATGCATCAGTGTGGACATAAGCCTCTTGTCATGCGTGTCCCCGTCGTGTTAATGCTCTTATTGTATTCTACACACGGACATTGTTGTCGTGCCCGCTAAATGGGATTGAAGTCTAAGTGATGCACGCACAGTTCAGGACGTCCAGTGAGTTCACTCGTCATATGATGTGAATAATTTAAATGATCTACCTCAGAGGTATAAACTCTGATGCCAAATTTAAATGAATTGATGGTTTGTGTTGATTATGAGTCCAAGTGGCGAATCTCCATCATGATCATCATCTTCAGTCTCCTGTTTCCTGTTGGTCTGATAAACTCAGATTAGCAGCGACCGTCATGTAGCAGCTCATGTATCTCCGAGGTTGTCTCCTTATCACTGCGGTCCATCTGTCCACCTGACAACAATTACATTTCAACGCCGGTGTGCATGGAAACCACTGCGCCAACGCCCGAGAGCGGTGATTTGACAAATTTGGGTTTAAGAGAAGATGTTGACTTCTCTAAAACTGGCTCCAAGTCCAAAGTGTAATAAGCGCCTGTGGCCTTTTGCTCCGTCCAGGCGAAGTGTAAGTGCTGCAGTCAAAATGGCAGGTAATGAGACTTATTACACACATTATCCTCCACAGAGACTCTGATGGCTCAACTATAAAACACATCCGGCAGGGCGAGCATGAATGTTTACAGCCCCGTGATAAAAACGGAGGTTCGGTAGAAGCCGTGGCCCCCCATTAGCTTTGGCGTCTGAAAGAGAGTTTCCTTCCAAAGAAAATATTTACCGTTCCTAATATTCCATGAAATATTACAGTCAAAGACTTGAGAACAAGCAGGAGACAGGAAATGAACCCAACTGCTTTAAGTTCTGACACGTTTAAGTGTGGACACATGAAATGGCTCTCAACCTTTCCAAGGTCAGCAGCATCTACGGATGAGATGGGTTCAGATCAATTTGAGCATTTGCTGTTCTGTGACAGCCCAAAAAAAAAAACTCCATTTGCCGGAGAAGATCACGTGATACGATCAGAATCTCCAGAGAAGCTCCTGAATCGATCGGGCGGTGAGATTGTTTTTTGCGACTTCTTCCGTTTCCAAGGTCGAGAGTAAACTTTTCCATCGCACTGGAACTGTTAACACCATCTGTTTATTCCGCAGTTTTACACACACACACACACACACACACACACACACACCTCTGATAACACTAAATCCATATCCTGAAAGCACCAAATTAGCCGCCTGTTTATAAATTCTTGTCAAAGCCCAGCGTGACTTCAGTAAACAAAGTCAAACACAAATACTAATTATAGTCTTCACCAAAAAATACATTTTAAAAAGTCATAAAGTTTTGCCACCTGGTGTTAAAGAATGTATAGTTGGAACATTCCTCTCCTCTGGACTCCAACCATGTTCATCTTCTATTGCTTCTCACCATCATTCAAACTAGAGTGTGTGTATGCTTGTGGCGCTATATGTATATGTGTTTTTCATATGTGTGTGTGTGTGTGTGTGTGTGTGTTGCAGCTTCTGCAGGAGGACCTGGAGCTGGAGCAGGTGAGGGTGAACTCGCTAACCCACATGGTGGTGGTGGTGGACGAGAGCAACGGAGACAGTGCCACCGTCGCCTTGGAGAGCAAACTTCAGGTAAGAAAACACACTCACACACTCTATCTCCGCTCCCTCTCTCTCTCGCTCAGTGGGAAAGGGCTCAGCAGCGTGGTTTCTCATGGAAAATACCCTGAGTGGGAGAGAGTTTTGTCTTCGGTGTTGTGCAGTAATTGGACCTTGGCAGCGAGAGGTGCTTTCGCTGTACGTGTGTGTGTGTGTGTGTGTGTGCGTGTGCGTGTGTGTGCGTGCGTGTGCGTGTGTGTTTGTGTGTGTGTGCGTCTACGTGCGTGTGCGTCTACGTGCGTACGTGCGTGCGTGCGTGCGTGCGTGGGTGTGTGTGCGTGCGTGTACGTGCGTGTACGTGCGTGCGTGCGTGCGCTGTAGCTTTTTGTCGATTGTGTTTACTCTGAGTTATCATCGACCCTGCTGCCTGTTTGAGTGGTTAACTTGAAGCTCACCCGCAGATGTTGGGGCCTCACTTCCCCTTGGGAACTCCTAAACGCTGCGGAGACTCATCAAACTGAAATCTGTTTAAAAACGGCAGCTGCTGATTCGTTATATCTGATATGATATATGAAGACTGCAGAATGTTGCCACGTGTCGATGCACCGTCATACATTTATCGTCTATGTCCGAGATTCAGTCGTTGCAAGGTGTCTCACCCTGTGGGTTGATGGAAGGACGCTGGATTAACACGCTTGTGCATCCATGAGGAGGCTGACCTTTGACCTTGTGGAGGACAGGGGGGACAGAATTGTAGCATCACTTTAACTTTTGTGATTTGGGGTTTCTGTGAGGTTTTTAAATTGTTTGTCTTGGTCAAAGGTGCTACACGTAGGTTTTTTACTCAGTGCTGCTTATTATTTAAAATAATTTGCACAAACATCTTAATGACACAACACCGCTGCAGGTATCCTGAATTATTCACCGTGTCATTTTAACCGATTACAATGCAGAACACACATATGGGTTTGTGCTGCGCTCAGGAGTATAATCACATCTGATATCATTATAAGCAATAATGCAATTTCTCGTTGGACTTTGTTTTCAACGACCGGCGGCTTAACGGTCTTTGTTTCCTGCACTGCAGTTTATTAGCGAGCAGCAGCTGAGAGGCAGACAGTGCAAATGCAGAGGGAAGGTTCCGTCCCCCGGTTTCCACGTGCAGTTTGAACCGTCGCCTGATTAATTAGGAGCTATTCATCTTGAGATGAACCTGCTGAGCCTCTCTCTCCACATCTGTCTGTGCCCGCTCACGTTTCTGCATCTCATTGTCTTTTCGTTTCCTCTCCTCCCTCCCGCTCCCGCTCCGTCTGCCTGTCACCCTGTGATGACTCTGTTCCGTGTACACATACTGCGCGTCTTGTCTTTGCCGGTTAAATGGAACGGAAGAGTGAGTGTCTCTCCCGTTTTCACTCAGCGGAAGCTGGGAAAAATCTAACTCCGACAGCTCGTTGCCTCAGTGTGTCTGTCAGTGCTTCCGCGTGACAAATACAAACCACTGCACGATGACAGATATGTGTCCAAGAGACGAGGAGGAGACATAGAAAATATACAAGTATTCATCATTAGTAGCAAGAAAGCAAATAAGTCTTAAAGGCACCGAATACACTGAATGTTGAGATGAAAATACCACATAATGTAGAGCCTTGAAATATTTATTTTCAGGAATTTAGGTAAAGCGGGTGGTCCATTTATCCCGGGGTTGGTCGTTCGATTCCCACCTTCTCCCTCCATGTGTCAAAGTGTCCTTGAGCAAGACTCTGAACGTGAGGTGCCTCGGAAGGGCAGACACGTGTGTGTGTGTGTGTGTGTGTGTGTGTGTGTGTGTGCGTGCGTGCGTGCGTGCGTGCGTGCGTGCGTGCGAGTGTGTGTGTGTGTGTGTGTGTGTGTGTGTGTGTGTGTGTGTGTGTGTGTGTGTGTGTGTGTGTGTGTGTGTGTGTGTGTGTGTGAGTGTGTGTGTGTGTGTGTGTGTGTGTGTGTGTGTGTGTGTGTGTGTGTGTGTGTGTGTGTGTGTGCGTGCGTGCGTGCGTGCGTGCGTGTGTGAGTGTGAGTGAGTGTGTGTGTGTGCGTGTGTACTCCTGAGGGTACTGCGACGTGGTGCAAGTTTAAAATGTTAATTCCAGGTATTTTCCCCACTCGAAAAAGATAGAAAATTCAAAAACTCCCAAAAAACTCTAAATGTTCTCCTGGATAATAAGGACATCAAGGTGATATTTAAGACCCTGGTATTTATCCTTTATTTAATGAATAACTTCTATTCTCTTGATGAGATGTGGAGATATTTCGCTCCTGACATCTCTGAATTTCATGGCGTTCCGCGCTCAGCTCCGTCCCTCTGGGGGGGACAGGAACACGAATTGGCAGCTCAAAGAATTGAACTGGCAAGTGGAAATGTGAATCCATTAGCCTCCGAGGCAACGGGATGTAAATCTCTCAATCCCCCCGGGGGAAATAACTCACAAGGAACTTTTGTGCTAATGTAGATATTAATATATATATTTGTGTGTGTGTGTGTGTGTGTGTGTGTGTTTGCCTGCAGGTGCTTGGTGATCGCTGGGCGGCCATTTGTAAATGGACAGAGGAACGCTGGATTCTGCTTCAAGAGATTTTACTGAAATGGCAGCACTTCACTAATGAACAGGTATGAGCGTGTGTGTGTGTGTGTGTGTGTGTGTGTGTGTGTGTGACAGCAGTATCTGCTCCATGTATAATGGGATTAGATCATCCAGATCATCACGTCTACTCCCACATTCTTCAGGCTTGGAGATGATTTTATTTAAGCTGGAACAGATTTCACGTTATGTCACATTTATCTCAGACACATCAGATGAATCACGTGCACGAGTCCCTTGAGTACATCCACTGTACCATTGAAATATGTATTTATAAACCACATCTAACCAAAAAGAGACGAGAGACAGGATGACGAGACTTTGACAATAAGTTGTAATGCTTATTGTAAAAAACTAAAACTAACATATCCAGTTACAGATTAGATTAGATATAATTAGATTATCTGTTTTGATGGCTTTCATATCAGAAACAACTTTTATTTCGTCTGTCCTTCATGAGCATCTTTTGCTGGTGATATTTTTAGCCACAGCAGAACTGGTGAAGGAAATTTAATTTGTCATGTTATGTGATTAATAACCTTAATACTGATCAGCTTTAATTAAAATCCCCCAGAACCAGATCTGCGTTGCTCCGCCTTTGGGCCACCGTCACCTTCAGCTTATTGACTGATGTGACATTTGTAATCAAAATCTAATCAATTTAGAGGCAAACGTACATTTGTTTGACATTTTCCTCCCTTTTTTTATTCAATAACAATATAATAAAATATAGATTCATTTTTGGTATTACCTTCTTCGTGTAAACTCATTTACGTAATGTTCCCAGTGGGGCACGAGCGGCATCAGGGCCCATTTGATCAAGGATGATTACACAGACACGTGCAGATGGATCATGAACTAATCTCTCCACCGGGTCTTATAATGAGGGATCATTGGCTGCTATGGCTGCCATAAGAATCCACTTTGATTAGATTAATAATTCAAAACATAAGAATCTCAGTCAAACTGAAGTTCTCGCTCAAGCGTGTCGCGCGAGGCTCTGGTCGCAAGTCAGCTGTTTCCGTTCAGCGTGATCCTGAGCGGAGATGTTCCAGACAACAGGAGGACGATGCCGAGGACAAGACTCTGACTTTAAATCCATTCCTTTGTCCTACAAATCTCCGCGGGTCTCTTCTGTGGTTTCCTCTCCTCACGTCTTTCCCTCCTCTTCCTCTCCCTCACAGTGTTTATTTGACTCCTGGCTGACGCAGAAGGAGGAAGTGGTGAGCTCCATCAAGACCTCCAACCTGAAGGACCAGGCGGAGATGGTGGCCTGCCTCCGCCGCCTCGCGGTGAGAAACCGATCACTTTCACTTTAGCAAGGAATAAGAAAACTGAGCTTCAACTCCTCTGCAAACACAAATATTCAGACCATATGTTTTTCTTCCTGCAGACGCTGAAGGCCGACCTGGAGCTGAAGCGTCCCACCATGGACAAGCTGTGCTCCATGAGTCAGGACCTGCTGAGCAGTGTGAAGAACAAGGAGGTGGCCAGCAAACTGGAGGCCCGACTGGACAGCTTCGCCCAGCGCTGGGACCGGCTGGTGCAGAGTCTGGAGCTGAGCAGCTCCCAGGTACACAAACACCTCCATTCTACTAGTGTCTTCATCATGGTGCAGTTGGAGTTTTACCACGTACTGTAAACAACATTGTCAGGAATTAGCCGGGCTACACTGTGAGATAGGAACATACAAGAATCATATATAACATAAAGTAAGCATGTCTTTAACGAGATAGGAAAATATGATTCATTATTCGTCCCTCTAAGGGGAAATGTGCCGTATTACAGCAGCACAGGGCATCGAAAACCTGCACATCAGTAGAAATGTAATAATGTTAGAAATGACTAAGCAAACATAAAGACAAGGACGAGACAAATATGAAATATGACAATTACAAAGACAGAAAAATGTTTGTTATTATTTTGTTGGAGCGTAGCTAACAAAAACAAATGTCCATTTTTCTTTTTCTGTGAACATGTTATAGTGAGTTAGAACATCTTCACTTTAGTTTTACGCTCTGAGCTTTGGTCCTCAGGTCTGAGAGCTTGTCATTTCCTGTCAGTCTCTCAGCGTCGCATGTTCGCATCAGTCTGTGACTCAGCAGAATGAAAACCAGAAGGTCGGCCCAACTCAAGGACCAAGATTGAAATTTAGGAAGCGCTGATAAATAACTAGCAACATTGGGAATTTTTTTTTCAAGACAAGACGAGTGTTTTCAATTCAAGGAGAATTTACCAGACGAGCTCGTCGTCCTGCTGGTTGCTGGTTCTGGTTCGTAGCCGTGACTCGCTCTGACTTCCTGTCAAAATGAAGTCCCGAATAGTTTGTGGTGTGCGAGGTCGACACTGGTCCGGTTGTTAAAGTGCTGCAGTGATGAAACCTGAGGTCTCCGGCCTTAGGGACAGTCAGAGATGATGCGGTCGCCCGGGTGACGGGTCATCAGAGCTTTGTCTTACACCAGCGGAGAACAGTGTGAAGGGAAGGACGGGATCAAACATCACAGTGATCTCTCTTCTCTATCGCTTCTCAAAGATAATCAGTCGTTCAATTATAAAACAGCCGTCTCTTCTTCTTCTTATTCCCTCATCTCCGTCAGTAGCTACACTATCTCAGTATAAACTCCTCTCCGTCTTTATCTGTGTCGCTCTGTCGTCGCTCTTCAAACTGACAAGTGATGAGATAAAGACAAAGTGCTTCTGTGTCTTCTCCCTTGTTTGCTGATAAAATCCTTCACTGTATAATGTTGCTTTTATCTTCAAAGCCCCGTGGAGAGCTCCACGCTCACTACGTCTTTTAGGACTATTTGTTTTAGGGGTTTGCGGAGCACGTGGGCGCAGCACCAGATTCCATTGTGGTTCGTGTTCCGAACCAAATAAAGAACTACATCGCAATGTGAAAAGTTGTCGGAGCGGGCACCAAGGTCGTCCACTAACCCGAAGGTCGGCGGTTCGATCTCCGCTTCCCCCGGTCGATAAGATGAACTTTATTGTTCCCACGTCGGGGAAATTTACTTGCTACAGCTGCAAAAAGAGGTTGACAAAAGAAAAGGCAATAAATGGAATAGAACAAAACAAAAGTAGAGTTTAAAGAAATACTATACTAATATGTACATAATATACTCAATATTTTATGTCAGTTGGATAGATATAAATAGTTTGGTGTGAACGCACCACGAGACGTTGTTGGTTTTGTTCTTCTCAAAAGATTTTTCGACATGTTGAAAAGTAATAAATCACCGCTCTCGTCCTTTGAGCCAGGAATACATTCGTTGTCTTTAACAGCTGTTATTCTGTTTGTGCACACACACATACACACACATACACACACACTCACACACACACACACACACACACACACACACACACACACACATACACACACGATCACACACACACACACACACACACACACACACACACACACACAAACACACACACACACACACACACACACACACACACACACACACACACACACACACACACACACACACACACACACACACACACACACACAGCACATAATTCTGCAGCCGTGAGTGAACATCCATCATCCTCTCTCTCTCTCTCTCTCTCTCCCTCTCTCTCTCTCTCTCTCTCTCTCTCTCTCTCTCTCTCTCTCTCTCTCTCTCTCTCCCTCTCTCGCCCTCTCTCTCCCTCTCTCTCTCTCTCTCTCCCTCTCTCTCCCTCTCTCTCTCCCTCTCTCTCCCTCTCTCTCCCTCTCTCGCTCCTTCTCCAACCTGTCCATTACAATCAGTCAGATAATTAGTGGCGTGACCTCTGAGGTCAGACTCCCCCACTTCAGCGGTGCACTCGCACGTCGCCGCGTGGCAGCCGCTTAACCGCTGAAGACTTTCCCTCTGAAACAAAAACCCGCACACACACACACGTGCAGCGTTATCGCCAGGAAACAGGGAACAAGGCTCAGGATTGGAAAATCATTTGGTGACGGTTCTTTCTGTCTTTCTCTGTGTTCAGCTGTCATCGACCGTCAGTGTTACCCAGCAGTCCGAGCTGACCCACTCTGTCACGGCGACCGTTACCAAGGTGATAACGAGGGAGAAGGTTTCCGCCGTGCGCCACACCCGAGAGTCGCCGCCGCCCGCCGTGCGCCACACCCGAGAGTCGCCGCCGCCCGCCGTGCGCCACACCCGAGAGTCGCCGCCGCCACAGAAGAAGAGGCAGGCGGTGGTCGACTCTGAGCTCAGGAAAAGGTGAGTGTGTGTCGGTGCATCATTTGCATCTGAACGTTACACAAGTTTCTCGTCTAACCGGTGTTAAATGTTCAGTTTCATGCACCCGGTCCTGCTGTCGTATCTCAGCAGGTAGGTGATGGTGATAATTCCATAGTAGAGAAGTAATCTGAGCTGCGAGCGGCCGTAGAAGAAGATCTGTCAGTCAAGTGGTGGGAAGTAACTTCAGTAGTCCATTAGATTAGTTCTTCTATTTCCTCTTTACCACATGGACAGAAGTCCGGACATTTTCCTGAACTTCTCCGGAGGGGGCTGTATGTGAGAAGGAACGTCGTCCCCCCCCCCCCCCCCCCCCCCCCCCCCCGAGCCCATGTGAGAATACAGCAGGAAAATCTCCAGAAAGTTCTGGCAGAAAATTTTTGCTGATAACAGACGAACACTAACGTGAACGATACAGGTTTCAGAAAACTTTCCTCCAACAGAATGAGGTAATGAGGTGACTCTCCATATCTGCTTGATTGAATCAATTGTGTAACGAGGGCATCCAATCATGTCTAAGTGGCGTTATTGACTGTAATCAGTGACAGATCACTTAAAAAAATCGAAATGTAATAAGTTTAACCACCAAATCAAATTACATATTGACATATAATTTTGTCAATATGAGTGTTGATGCAGCTGCTGTGTAAAAACACTAAATGTGACTTTGAATGTTATCAACAGAAGTGAAGACAAATTCTTGGGAATGTTGTTTTTTTGTTTTATGGAAGATATTCCCGCGCATGTGTGTCGTCAGGTTTGATGTGGACTTCACAGAGCTCCACAGCTACATGACCCGCGGAGAGGCCATCCTGCAGAGCCCCGAGTTCTCTGTGTCCCGCAAGGAGGGCAGCATCCAGGAGCTGTACGACAAAGTGCAGGTAAAACACACCTGTGTGTGTGTGTGTGTGTGTGTGTGTGTGTGTGTGTGTGTGGAGGGGGGGAGATAGAAAACACCCTCAGAGCTTAATCTGTTGAGACCTGTGATGCTGAAAGAACAAGTTTCCATGGCACAGCTGGGTCAGGGATGAGTGGTACCTTCCACAAGGCGATCAGATGTGTGAGGACACACCGCATCATACACTCACTCCCCCCTCTCCTCCCCATCACCCTCTCCCCCCTCTCCTCCCCATCACCCTCTCCTCCCCATCACCCTCTCCTCCCCATCACCCTCTCCTCCCTCTCCTCCCCATCACCCTCTCCCCCCTCTCCTCCCCATCACCCTCTCCCCCCCATCACCCTCTCCTCCCCATCACCCTCTCCCCCCTCTCCTCCCCATCACCCTCTCCTCCCCATCACCCTCTCCCCCCTCTCCTCCCCATCACCCTCTCCCCCCTCTCCTCCCCATCACCCTCTCCCCCCTCTCCTCCCCATCACCCTCTCCCCCCTCTCCTCCCCATCACCCTCTCCTCCCCATCACCCTCCTCCCTCTCCTCCCCCTTCCCATCACCCTCTCCTCCCTCTCCTTCCCATCACCCTCTCCTCATCACCCTCTCCCCCCATCACCCTCTCCTCCCTCTCCTCCCCATCACCCTCCCCCCCATCACCCTCTCCTCCCCATCACCCTCTCCTCCCCATCACCCTCCTCCCTCTCCTCCCCCTTCCCATCACCCTCTCCTCCCTCTCCTTCCCATCACCCTCTCCTCATCACCCTCTCCTTCCCATCACCCTCTCCTCCCTCTCCTCCCCATCACCCTCCCCCCCATCACCCTCTCCTCATCACCCTCTCCTCCCTATCACCCTCTCCCCCCTCTCCTCCCCATCACCCTCTCCTCATCACCCTCTCCTCCCTATCACCCTCTCCCCCCTCTCCTCCCCATCACCCTCTGCCTCCCTCTCCTCCCCATCACCCTTTCCCCCTTCTCCTCCCCATCACCCTCTCCTCCCTCTCCTCCCCATCACCCTCTCCCCCCATCACCCTCTCCTCCCTCTCCTCCCCATCACCCTCTCCCCCCTCTCCTCCCCATCACCCTCTGCCTCCCTCTCCTCCCCATCACCCTCTCCCCCCTCTCCTCCCCATCACCCTCTGCCTCCCTCTCCTCCCCATTACCCTCTCCTCCCCATTACCCTCTCCCCCTCTGCATCCCTTTCCTCCCCATCACCCTCTCCTCCCCATCACCCTCTCCCCCCTCTCCTCCCCATCACCCTCTCCCCC